>NC_072787.1:26610224-26844542 GCF_022539595.1 Amphiprion ocellaris
GCATCAAGATGTGAAGCATGGTGGTGGCAGCATCATGATGTGAAGCATGGTGGTGGCAGCATCAAGATGTGAAGCATGGTGGTGGCAGCATCATGATGTGAAGTATGGTGGAGGCAGCATCAAGATGTGAAGTATGGTGGTGGCAGCATCAAGATGTGAAGCACGGTGGTGGCAGCATCAAGATGTGAAGCATGGTGGTGGCAGTATCATGATGTGAAGAATGGTGGTGGCAGCATCATAATATGAAGCATGGTGGTGGCAGCATCATAACGTGAAGCATGGTGGTGGCAGCATCATGATGTGAAGCATGGTGGTGGCAGCATCATAACGTGAAGCATGGTGGTGGCAGCATCATGATGTGAAGTACGGTGGTGGCAGCATCATGATGTGAAGCATGGTGGTGGCAGCATCATGATGTGAAGCACGGTGGTGGCAGCATCATAACGTGAAGCACGGTGGTGGCAGCATCATGATGTGAAGCATGGTGGTGGCGACATCAAGATGTGAAGCATGGTGGTGGTACCATTATGATGTGTTTTTTATGTTATTTGATTTTTTAAACATATATTTACTGTTACTTTCACAGATTTTTACAGTTTTACAACGTTACAGTATTTTACTGCTTTATGAGGAATTTGTGAAAATCTGAGAAAAAATTCTGGCACCTTTTCAATCACATTTTCACAGTTTTTATTTATTTATTTTTTAAACAAATGATTTAATTCAATTCAGTTTAATTCAATTCAATTTGTTTTTTTAATTGTATGTGTTTTAGTATTTTGTTGTTTATTAAATTAATTTAATGTATTTGTTTATTTATCCATACTTATTCATCTTATTTCTGTTATGCTATTTATTGCTTCATTTATCTATACTTATTTATTTTATGTATTTATTTAGTCCTTCATTTATCTATGCTTACTTATTTATTCACTTTATTTATTTATTTATTCCTTCATTTATCTATACTTATTCAAGTTAATTATTTTATGTTATGTTATGTTATTCATTCATTCATTCATTCATTCATTCATTCATTCATTCATTCATTCCTTTATTTATTTATAAGAAATTTGTCGTCTTCACCAGTCTTGACATTTTTCGTTATTTTCTGGAACTTTTTAAAACAAACAACTAATCGATTAATCCAAAAATCAGGGAACAGAACAATCGTAACATGTTTTTATTATTAATTTTCCAGTTGTTTCTGTGTTTATCAGGAACTTTAATTCTGAAGTTTCTGGTTTCTTTGTGAACTTTGGGATTTTCACCAGAACTTTAACACAGTTTACGTTCACAGTGCTGGTTTATGATGTGGGTTTATGTGGAAGCATGACTTATTTTACATTTAATCATGTCTTTATTATATGTTGTGAGATCTTAGACATAATTTAGAATCAGATTTAAAGGTTTGGTGCCTCTGAAGCTCCAGAGTTGTTGTTTGTGGTCAGTTAAAAGTGAGAGTCTCTGAGCCGAGGATTGGTCCTGAGCTGACCTTCTTCTGGACCATCTGCTGCAGCAGGTTAATCCTCAGTTTTACCTCCAGCTGACATGAAGATCTGAGAAGCTGCACGTCAGAGCTGTGGGCTGTTTCCATGCATCACATCTGTTTAGTGCAGAATGAGCTTTAGTTTTGTAAAAAGAAATGTGCTTGAATCATATTTGTAGTTTCTTTAAATCGGGCTGAAGGTAATGTTGCACAAAATTTCATGTATCTGGTTAAATTTTGGTTCAAAAAGGCCTCTGTAGCTTCAAAAAGATAAGTTTTTTAGACATAATCATGTAGTTAGTGAACTTTACAGTCCTTTTTGTTGTTGCTTTAGTGAATTTTCCAGCACTTATCGATTGTATTTTTGGCTTCCAGTCATAATTTAGGTTTATTTTAACCTGATTTTAAAATTTTGCACAGATTTTCACTTGAATTGGTTAAATTTTGGTCAAAAAAGGTCTGCATGGTTTTAAAAAACACATTTATTAGACACAATTGTGTAGCTAGTGAGATTTACAGTCCTTTTAGTTGTTTTTTTCCCAGCTCTTATCAGTTGTATTTTTGGTTTCCAGACAACAAAAATGTACTTAGAGGATCATTTTGTCTTATTGTAACCTGATTTTAAGAAAAATTCACACAGATTTTCACTTAACCTGGTTGGATTTTGGTCAAAAAAAGGCCCCTGTAGCTTCAAAAACACATTTTTTAGACATAATTGTGTAGCTAGTGAACTTTACTGTAATTTTAAGTGTTGCTTCAGAGCTTTAGTGGCATTCATCATTTTTATTTTTGGATTCCATACAACAAAAATACATCATTTAGGTTTATTTTAACCTGATTTGAAGTAACATTTGCACAGATTGTAACCTGAACTGGTTAGATTTGGTCAAAAAAGGCTGCTTAATGAACTTTACTGTACTTTTAGTCATTGCTTCAGAGCTTTAGTGGATTTTTCAGCATTCATCAGTTGTATATTTGGTTTCAAGCCATAGTTTTGGTTTATTTTAACCTAATTTTAAGAAGATTTTGTGCAGATTTTCTCTTGAATTGGTTCGATTTGGTTAGAAAAAAACATGTTTATGGACATAATTAATTGGTTATTTATGACTAAATATCATACAACAGGATAAAATTATGACTAATGATGTTTTATATCCAAAAAGTTGAAGATAAACGTCACTACAACATCATAATGTTCAGCAAAAACACTTTTCTGTCTATTTTTCACTTTATCCGGTTAGATTTAAGTCAAAAATGTCTCTGTGGCTTCAAAAGACATGTTTGGACACAATTATTTTGTTATTTATGACTAAATTTCAAACAACGGGATAAAATGATGAAGGGGCGATGTTTTATATCCAGAAAAATTGAAGTTAAACTTCACTGTAATGTCATTTTCTCAAAAAATTTGACCCAGATTGTTAGAAATAACAAAAAATTCAAGAATGTGAGCATGGTGGTGGCATCATCATTGTCACCCGAAGAGCCTGAAACTCATTAGGAAATGCTTTTTTCATGTGTTTTGGACGTGTGATCACATCTAGAAATGTCATTTTTAAAAGAAATACTAAATCTGGATTGAAAAAATAACAATTTTCCTACATGTAGACGTGTAAAAATGACAGATATAAGATATAAAACTTCTTCTGTTTGTCTGATTTATTTATCATTATGTTTCTTAGTAAAAATGTATGTATAGGTTTTTTATTTAGAGGTTGGATTTATAGGGCAGTTGTTTGTTGTTCTTGTTTATGGCTGTGTATGTGTGTTTAAAACCCATATAAATAAATAAAACTAACAGAATAACATGAAGAGAATAAAGCTGAATGTAATATTTTGCCTTTCAGCCACAAAGCTTTCACCGTCATCCCACCAAACCCGAAGAGAAGAAGAGAGATCCAGAGAAGTGAGTCTCAGTGTTTGTGTTTCATTATTTCTGTTTTCCTTGTTGTTGTTGTTGTTGACTGTTTTGTGGCGTCTGATTGGCTGAGCAGAGGCGGAGGCGGAGCTGGCAGCTCTAGAGGAGCTCCGGCTGAGCAGAGCGATGTCTTACGTGTCCATCAACCCCAGCAGCGTCGGTGAGACACTCAGGAAAACACACTTAATTACTCATAATGTGTAGTATTTGTTGTGTTTACTGTCTGATGTTTGTGTGTCTGCAGGCGGCTGCATGAGTCTGGAGGAAGTACGACTGAAGCAGCAGCAGGAAATGATGCAGGCAAAGAGGAAACTGAAACCAGTCGGACAAATAGAGGTGTGAAAAATCACACAGTTACTGAAATAGATTTAATCTGAGGTCAGTGAATGTGTCTCAGTGATTATAGAATAAAGACTCCTGGATCTGGAAGGTCCATCCTCTGGTGGATCAGTTCTCCTGGATAGAACTACACCATGAAGACTAAAGAACACTGCAAGAAACTCTGAGAAAAGCATCAGTCAGGACGATACAAGAACATTTCCAAGTTCCCGAAGATCTCCTGGAGTCCAGTTAAATCCATCATTAAGAAATGGAAGAAAGATGGAACATGAATAAATCTGACTAGAGCAGGACGTCCTCAAGACCTGAGAGACTAGAGAGGGAGGCCACCAAGACTCCTATGACTCCTCTGAAGGGGAGAGAGAGACTAGTGAGGTAGGACACCAAGACTCCTATGACTCCTCTGAAGGAGAAAGAGACTAGAGAGGGAGGCCACCAAGACGTGAAGCACGGTGGTGGCAGCATCATGATTGAAGCACAGTGGTGGCAGCATCATGATGTGAAGCATGGTGGTGGAGGCATCATGATATGAAACATGGTGGTGGAGGCATCATGATGTGAAGCATGGTGGTGGAGGCATCATGATATGAAACATGGTGGTGGCGGCATCATGATGAGAAGCATGGTGGTGGCAGCATCATGATTGAAGCACGGTGGTGGCGGCATCATGATGTAAAGCATGGTGGTGGCATCAACATGATGAGGAAAAATAATCTTAAACATTTTCCTCATGAATATTTCTGTTGTGATTCTATCAAATATCAGTTCTTATCTTTGTTTGTGGTCAAAGTAGCACTAAAGAAAGGTTCTTCTCTGCTTCATTTCTTATTTCCTTCAGAATAAAAGCCCCTGGTCCCTCAGTTCCCATCTTTAATTCCCCTCCGTTGTTCTGTTCTGGTTTCAGGTGAAGCAGCAGGTGATGGAGGAAACATCCATCCTGACCAGCTGATCTCAAACACCCAAAACCAGATTTAAACATCAGCTTTAGTCAGACGTGTCCAGAGAAATATCTTCCACGTCCATTTATATTCTGTGTTTTTTTATGGTCGTTTAGCTCGTTGTGTTTTGTTTGTAAATTTGTGGTAACAGACAGAAATCAGAAACCCTTTGCTGTGTCAGGCCTTATCTAAAGAGGTAACCACATTTCACACGGAGCTTTAAATAATAACAAACTTCTTTTTAAATATATAATTCAACTTTCATTGAAACACTTCTGGCTTGGATTTGAGGAGTTTTTCTCTGAGATTTCTGCCTCTACTTCAGCAAAAATGGAGCTAAATGGAGTTCTAGACGTGCAAATCAAAATACAGCAAGCAGGAGAATGAATATTAACAACAATAATGGTGTAAAACTTCTGCTAAATGCTAAATGTTAGAATGGAAACTTGGTGCAGCTTCTGAAAACAGCCAAAGTTTCTGGTCTAAAATGTTTCAGTGCTAAAATTCAAGATGTAATTCTCATCTTTAATCAAGTGTTTTGGGAAAATGAAGCCATAATTAACTTGTAAATGTGATTTATTTTAATTGTAGTGAGTTCGTAAAGGTTCAGTCATCTTTCCAAGTACTTTCCAAGTACATTCCAGTATTAATACTTTACACTGAATATTTATTTAGAGTCTCATGTTTTACTGCGTCCTCTTGTCTTCTGTGTCCCATCTTGTTTTGGGAAGAAAAAATAAACAGCAGTCGGACTTAAAAATCAGTAAATGAAAGAAATACAACAAATAAATTAAAATATATGTATTTTTAATATAAATTTAAATATCATTTGTATTTCTGCATCTTTGGCCTTTAAAATGCTGCAAAACTTTAATCACGGGTTTGAATGTTGATGTAATAATTACTGATGTGGACATTTTGGACCTGTTTTTTAGGGTTAATGTGTAAATTAATACTTTTATTGTGACTTTACTACATATACATACATAACAGTGAACTTTCCCCACTGTGGGATCAATAAAGTTTATCCTTATCCTTATCCTTATATTATCCATATATGTATGTGTGTGTGTGTGTGTATATATATATATATATATATATATATATATATATATATATATATATATATATATATATATATATATATATATATATATATATATATATATATATATATATATATATATATATATATATATATATATATATATATATATATATATATATATATGTATGAATTATGAGGCTTTTGTTCTTAATCATAAATGTACATTTGATAGATTTTTTGCTGTAGATATTGTGAGAAAATGAGGTTTATGTATATAATAGTGTGTGTTTGTGTAGTTGTGTTGATCCACCAGCAGAGGTCGTGTTTGTCTGGGAGGAGAATGTTGAGTTTAAATACAATCAGACGGGATTTTATCAGTCACAGCGGGACAAAACTCCTGAAAACACCTCAGCAGGAACCAGGAACCAGAAACCAGGACCTGGACCAGGACCCAAGAACACATCCAGACACTGAGGGCCTTCAGCCTCTCTGGTGCTGCGTTCAAGGTGTCGGGAATTAAAGGACGCGTCGTGCTTCTGCAGAATTAAAATGTCACATTAGGCGACCGGGGCAGCCCACTGCGCATGCGCCGGAGCTTTTGCACTATCTGTAGTCGAAGCAGCTGTAATTGTTGTTTTGTTTTTTTTTCTCGCGCGGCCATGTTCGTAGTCCATTGCGGGGACGCCATTCTGTGACGCCAGTGCTGCGTCCAGGAGATGCTGGGAAGCTGCGACGTTTCAGCGTTGACAATGTAACAGGCATTACTGTTTATTAATTTATCATATATATGTCGTTATTTTATTATTATTATTATTATTATTATTATTATTATTATTATTATTATTATTATTATTATTATTATTATTATTATTATTATTATTCATAATAATAATAATATTAATGAGAAGTAATTATATTTTTTAATTAAAAATTCAGATAAAATAATGGTGCCTAATGTAATTTTAAAGACCATAAGATCATTTAATATAAAAGAATAATGAAGAGAATACCAGTATTTACAAAATTGTAGCAGACATTAAGTCATTAACCCCTATGTATAAGGGTTTTTATATATAAAAATAGAAGACTAATAATCCAGAAACATGACTCCAGGTCTCCAGGGAGCTTTTTCAGCAGAGTACAGTTATAAACCCAAAAAATTAGGAAATTAGGAAAAAATTAGAAAACAATAAAATAACAAAAAATAATAACAATGATGATGATGATGATAGTATATATATATATATATATATATATATATATATATATATATATATATATATATATATATATACACACACACACATACATACATAATTATTATTTTTATTATTATTATTATCAGGAATTTTTGTTGTATTTATTTATTTTTTGCTATTTTTCCCTATATTTTTAGTTTATACACACACACACACACACACATATATATATGATAGAAAATTATAACAAAAAAATTAACTGATGTATTTTTGCAACAGTGGGTTTTGCACGGTTAAGTCAGAAAAAAATGTATTTTATAATCAGCCTTTGAATAAATGTGAAGTGCCTTTAGTAAATCTTTCAAAACACACACAAAACAATTAATTTGTTTGACTGAGACCCAATATTAAAAATTATATAAATGTAACAGACTAATTTATTACTATTTTCTTATTATTATTACGGTTACTATTACAGTATTACAATATTATTGTACAAATCAATTTATCTGACTAATTTAAATATTAATGTCTGATATTTATATGTTCAGCTTCAGAAAAGTCTTCTGAAATAATTTTTAATTTTAAAAAATATTCTTACTTTATTTAACTTGGATGTGCTAGATTTAGGTGATGCTCCCGAGTCATGAAAGTAACTTTAATAAAACATACACTTAGAAAATAAAATATATATTTTAAAATCTGTTGTTAACTGTAATGAAAGGTTTCCTGTTATTTTACAGATTTCACTGATAGTTTTGTTAAATTACTGATAATAACGCGCTCAGCTTCTGTTCTTCGCCGTAACGTCCGTATTACCCAGCGCGCCTGAACGCGTCGTGATTCTAAGCTGATCTTTGTGCGAACGAAGCAGCAGCAGCAGCAGCAGTGGTCGCAGTTAGCAGCGGACAGCAAACGCACACGGAGCCGCCAAACACGGCACAGGAGACCGGTCCCGGGCCCGAAAATACACCCAGACGGCGACTACACGGTGACAGCGACGGCCTTACGATGGTAAGAAGCCGTTTCGGAGCGGCGGCCGTTGGCTTCTGGCGCTCTTTTTTTATTTTTTTTTTTACCCCCCCCTCCTCCGACAATCAATCCGGCTAAAGGAGCTAGCGGGCTAATGCTAACGGCTAGCGGAGTGTTTTCCTGACTCATTATTGAGCAGCCGGAGAAGCTAAAGGCTGCCATTTTACACCAGGCTGGGGGGCTGCTCCTACCGCCGCGGTCGCCTTGGAGAGCACGGCGTTCGTGTGGAATATACCCGACGAGCTTCTCCCGCACCCGAGCGATTGTTAAATGCGAGCGGATTTAACGGCCGTCCGGACAGCGGGACCGGGCAGCCGAGCTAGCGTCACTGGGGAGCTAAGAGTGGCTAACCGAGCCCCGGGAGCTAACGGCAGCTAGCAGTGTTGCGTAGCAGTGTCTGAGTCCGTTCGTGGCTCCGTGGAGGGCAATCGCAGCAAATATTCCCAAACGAGCTTGACATACAATTAGAGTGTAATTGTTAGATGTTATAATCGAGCTGACTTTAACTGCAAGTCGGCTTTAAAGTGTACAGATCGACCATCTGCCTGCTGATTTGGACCTCACAACACTCCCGGAATACCTGGAAGAACCAGGCAGGCTCGAGATCACTCCTATCCTGGCCTTCCCTTGGTAAAATAGTCCCCAAAACCGACATGTTTTAGGAAGGGGTGTTGTTTATAATTCATGTTTTTAGTCTGATTAATCAGAGCTCGACTTTTTCCACATTAAAATGACTACTTAAAATTAAAAAATCAACACCCTGAACACACATGGTTGTTATTGTTAAAGTCAGAACATCTCGTTGGGAAAGTTTGGAAGTAGACAACACTGATGGGAATCAGCTGCAGCAATTAATGATTACTTGTCAGCTATTTTGATAATCAATCGATGGGTTTGAGCCATTTTTAGAGAAGAGAAATCTCAAATTCCAGCTTCTTAAATAGGAATATTTGCTGGTTTGAGCTGAGAGACACAAGACATTTGACATCTTGCCCACAAGAGCAACAGTTTCTTTCCATTTTATACCAAACATCTAACTGATTAATTAGGAAAACTGGAGTTGACATGAAATGTTAATTTTTGAGCTCAATTGGTTTCAGAAATGTCTCCAAGCTAAACTATTTACAATACATCTTTCTTTTTAAAAAAAAAAAAAAAAAAATCTAGCCAATATTTATGCACTGATATTAACAGATTTCAGTTGGTTTTAATGAAATATTTATGTTTAGAGCTGAATAATATACAAAAAACCTCGACACTGGGGTGTTTTGTTTTTCTTTGATTCCAAAAATACTGGAATTTCCATCAGTTGACTTATTTAAATCCATTTGGAAGCAGTTACACACTGTACAATGACTTTACAGTTGATGGAATCTGCCTTAAAAAAAAAAAAACAGTTTGAAAACAAATAGTTTGGAGTGTTTTGCATGTGATGTAACTGGTAAATAGTTTTTTAGCTTTGGATGACATTCAGCTCTGAGTTAAACGGTCAAACAAATTAAAATAGCTGTTTTTGCTCAGTATTTTTATTTCTGTAGCTGAAATATTTCCAGCATGTAGCTGATGTTTTTTCTTTTTGCAACCAAAAAGTCCCTTTTCTCTCCTGTTCTTTGCTCATGTTGTTAATAAAGTATGACAACAACAATAAATCAGAGTTAATTATGTTCAATCAGGCAGAATTCTCCAGAAGTTTAGACACGGAAAATTAGAGCAGTGAGAATTTTGGAGAATTAATTAGTTATTCAGTAAATAGAATTTACTGAATTTGTTGTCTTGCGTTTCTTCTTTATTTTAAAATGATAAACACTGTTGTGATGCCTGATTGTGAGGATTTGTTGACAATTATTGCTATTTTAAAATCACTAATATGTTAAAGAAAGACCAGGAGAAACGACGAGTTTAATTTGAATTTAACCGTTTTAGTCTGTTTATCGAGGTAAAGCTAAACAGCATCCAAATCAAGTGTAGAATGATGATCAATTTGGCATTTTTTGTTCAAAATATTCAGTTTTTTTTAGTTTTGCATCTTGTTCAGGCCTCGTTGAAGCCAAGTCAGTATTAAATGTCTTTGTACCAATATTAGCTGATGCAAATGGGACTTTTTGGAAGATTATACTGATTTTAAACCTGTTTCACAATCATTACTTTCCAGCCCAGAAGATATTAGGAAATGAGAATGTTTGGAAAAGGCATGTCTCATTCTGGGCGCACAGTTTGGTTGTTTTTTTTTTTTTTTTTTAAATTTTACATCCAGTGTTTATTAATTGATTTATTTAAAAATGATGAGGATGTTGTTTAGCAGAATAAAAATGTTGGCATTTTAGTAAAATATTTTTGTCAGTTGTTTAAAAATGGCAAACTTAGTAGTTTTAAAGTCACTTTTATTATATTTTGTTCTTGAGGTTTTAAATGCTTGGTGTTGTAGGAGCAGAAAGAAAAGAACTGTGGAGCTTTTTCAGCCAGCCAGTTGTAGTTGCTGCTGCAGTGACAAACGCTTTAATGTCGGAGTTATCTTGAGTGTTTTAAAACCTGACGTCCAGGCAGAAATACACAGGAATGTGATTTATAAGTTAACTTGTGTTTTCTTGTGATATTAGTCAACACAGATGCACATTTACGGAGCAGGATTAGTGGACGTGTGAAGCTTTTTTGTATCAGTTTAGAGATTTTAAAGAAAGATAATAATATGGGGAATTATTATAGAGAAATGGTGAATTTTTGGTTCTTCTCGTGATCTTTATTGGGACTAAATGTGAGCTTAGCCCCAACTCAGCGGAGTTTTTCCTCTTTGCAGTGTTACTTTCAGTGTTTATACTGAGCAACCAGCCTTTATTGTACATGTGTAAACACGTCTACAGCCTCAGAATCAACCTGTTGGAGTGGAGGAGACCGTACGGTGGGAGAATGACAGTGTTTACAGCCGTATAGATAGAACGTGTGCTGTAGGATGACGACTCTGTATGTTTACCACCGCGAAACAGTTGCAGACTGATCCGTCCTGGTGGCGGTTCGGAGGAATATGCCCAAAAAGTAAACGTATCCTCCGCTGCATCTGGTCCGTCGTGTCTGGTGGAATTTGTCAGTCTGAGGAGAAGCATGTTTGCTCGGTCAACCCCTGTAGCTTGAAATAACCCAGAAACACGGCCGTGCTGCTCCTCCCTGACAGTTTTACGTCCGTCCGTGTGTCACAAACGCTCATTGTTCTGTCGCCGTGAGAGGAATGTTGTAGATTGCAGTGAGAAATGTGTATTCGAGGCGACTCTGTGTGATGTTTTTGTTGCATGGACCTGATATGCCCTCTTCCTAGCAGCTCCCTCATGCGCTGAGTTCAGTTGACTGGTCCGTCCTCTGCTCAGCATCACGCCAGTGTGTGGAATAGAATATAACAGGGCTGCAGCTATCGATTATTTTAGTAATCGAATATTCTATCGATTATTCTGGCGATTACTTTTGCATTTTGTATTAATACTTGTCTGATGTCCACATTTTCAACATTTTTGGGAAATCTTTGAACATTTTTTTGGTGGAAAAAAAGAAATGTTAAAAATGTTTTTCGAGAACATTCACAAAAAATCGCTGGATTTTGGTTGATTTTTTTGTGAATGTTCTTAAAGAAAATAGAAGTTCTACTGATATATGTAATCACTTCAGATATTTTTAGGATTTTTTTGGAAGATTTTTTTGAAAATATTTACAAGAATTTTCTTGCCAATTTTTTTTTTTTTTTTTTAAATAATATGTTTAAGGGCAACTTTTAAGGAATTATTGGATTTTTCTTCCTGAAGGTTTTGCAAATTTTCAGAAATTTGGGGAATTTTTTTTTGCAGAATTTTTGGATTTTTTACAGACAAGGAAACAATATTTTTTGGTGTCCGTAAATGAAGACAGCAGGAGTGTTAAACAAAGCTTCAAATCAGAGAATTTTGCCTCAAGGAATTTTAGTAATTGAATTACTCGAATAACTCGAGGAATCATTTCAGCCCTAGAATATAATAGAGTTTATTGTCATCACAATACAGGTACGCTGGAATTCTTGTATGTGACTCTGAGTCAAAAAATAATTTAGCAACAATTTTTAAAAAAAACAAACAAGAACCCTGAAATAAATCACACTAAAGCACATTATCAGTGCAAATATTAGCATAAATAGATAAACAACAAACACAACAATCAGTAAAATACTTGTTTGCAAAGCTGCTTATTGCTTATTGCACATTTGTCCATTATAATTAGTGTGATGTTGTGATATTTTGATGTTATGCCGTGTTATAGTACCTCCCCTCCCTGATGTCCAATGCCACTTCTCTGATGGCGGATTGGAAAAAGCTGTTACGAAAACCCAGTCAGCCCAGAATGAACGGAGCGGTGTGTGAGCGGGCTGCTGTTAGTAGAAAGTGGTGTGGAGATGCAGGACGTGACGCCTCCTCTTCACCCCGCGTGACCAGTCCAGGGCCGTGTGCTTAGCGTGTACGAGGTGCGACGAAGTGACGGTGTAAAGTCAAAATCAAAAGCTGCTTACGCTAATGAAATGTCCTCCATCGGCGGCCGATACGCCTCGCAAACGCGTCAGGAAGCAGTTGCTGGGTTCGAGTCGGACGTTTTTGACTTGAGGACGGAGGCCGGAACCTGAAAGTAAAGTTGTTTGTGCGGTGTGGTTGTGATCGCAGGTGTTTGAGTTGTGTTTTTTTTTTAAATGCGGGGTATTAGTCTGACCCAGACTCACAGCGACCGGGCTAATCTCATTTAGCCAGCTGAGCTTTTTTCCCACAAGTCGTCGTAGTTTCTGCTGCGCTGCGAGACTTGGAGTAGAAAACCAGTGAAATGCAGGAGAGATTTGGATGTCAGTTTTTCCGACAGACGCTTTGACAGACACATGATGTCAGAAAAACCCGTTGAGATGATGATATTTACTGCAGTGTTAGAAAAATTCTAGATTTCTCAACAGATTACTTGAATTTGAACTTTTTCTGCCTCGTTGCTTTCAGTAATAGGTCCTCATTTGCCCTTTCAGAATACAGCGTTATGTAGCCAAACCCTTTAGTTTTGAACTGTGTTTTTTAGTTCTTTTTATCAAGGCAATGTCTTAAGACTAGTATTAAAACATGATTATATTTAGAGCTGCACAATATTGAGAGAATGTGTTTTCTTTATTCTATAATTCCAAAAATAGTGTCATTTGTCATTATGATCTTTGGGAAACACAGATCAAAGTTTTTTTGGTTTTTTTTTACTTTTTAATGACATTTTATATCAAACAACTAATTAAATAATTAGGAAAATAATTTGCAGATTAGTCAACAATGAAAATAAAGTGTAAGAGTCCATTTTCTGAATTTTTTTTTTTTTAGCCCCATTAGCTTCAATAACGTCTCCTTATTTATCCAGACAGAGATCCAACACTATTTATTCATATTTTTTCAAGTCTTTGTACTAATATTAACGGGTGCCAATTGGACTTCATGAAAGATTGTATGTACGGCGTCACTATATTAGTAAAACTTATATTGTGTTTTTCTGTGATTTAAAAAAAATACAGGGATACTAAGAAAAGATGAGCAACAAAAATAGTCGTAGCATGATGTTCGATGCTGAAATTCTCTATTGTGCATCCGTGGAAGGTAACGAGGCTTCATCCAGAGCGCCTAATAGGAAAATTAGCTTATTATTAGTTTATTTTTCATCAGCAGTTGTATTTAAAAGTAAAGAAATACACTTGAAACTGATAAATATGTTAGAGGATGTAGAGCTGCAGTGATTAATCGATTAGTTGTTAACTGTTAGATTAATCGTCAACTATTCTGATAACTGATGAATCCATTTGTGTAAGTTTTTGATGAAGAAAAGTCAGAATTCTCTGATTACAGCTTCTTAAATGTGAATTTTTTGTTTTCTTTCCTCTGTGACTGTAAACTGAATATATTTGGGTTGTTGACGAAATAAGACACTTGTGAAACACACTGACATTTTGATCATTTTCTGACGTCTTAGAGCTCAAATAGCAAATCAGTTAATCTAGAAAACAGTCTAGAACTGACAAGATTATTGTGGAGCTAAAACTGGTTGGTGTAATTGACATTAATAGCAAAACTTTTTTCATTTTGGGCTGCTTGGATCGCTGCATAGCTGCCTGGACAGATGTTTTCATCAATGATAAATCTGCTGATTATTGTCTAAATTAGTCTGTTTATCATATTGCTTGTGAAATATCAGAATTGTTAATAATTATATTTTCCCGGAGCCCCAAGTGATAGATTCACATCAATAACTTTGTCAGACTAACAGTTATGAAAACAAAAACACTCTTATTTTGTATTTTATAAGGCAAGAAAAAGTTCTAATCTCAGTATCTGTATGTTCACTGTTTGCCTCAGGAAGTTGTCTAATTAGCTTCAGCTCTAATCCTTAATTGTACTCGTGATTTCCAGATCTTTTAGTTCAGGGGCCACAGACAAGTCAATTTGATCTCAAATGGGCCGATCCAGTAGTATCATCCCATAATATCCTATAAATAACCACAACTCCAAGTATTTCCCTTTGTTTTAGTGCAAAAAGTACATTCTGAAAAATGCTCACACTGAATGAACTTCAAAACATCATGAACAACCTGCAAATTCTTAAGAAAATAAGTTAAATTCCAACAACGTTATGCTTCAGTTTATCATTTAAACAATACAACTTACAGATCAGAGTGTTGACAAAGAAACAAAACATTTAGTCACAGGTATCTGGAACTGAACAATATAGTATTTTACTTTATGATCAAAATGACAAAAATCAGATAGAAAAAGACAAAAAACAGCAAAAAGATAACAAAATATTCCAAAAATGAGACAAAAAAATGGAAGAAAAGAGAAACAAAATGACAAGACAAACGACACAAGTGAGACAAAAACACAAAGCAATACACAAAACAATAAAACAAAACACAAAATGACAAAAGTAAGACAAAAAACCCAAATGAGACAAAAAGGAAACACGAAACGACAAAAGTGAGAAACAAAATGACAAAAAAATTTGACAGATGATAAAAGCAAGACAAAAACAAGACAAAATATTCCAAAAATGAGACACAAAATGGCAAAAGTGACAAACAAAACAACAAAAAAAATGGACAAATGATAAAAGTGAAACAAAAAAATTGAAAACGACAAAAACGATGCTCAAAGCAAGGAATAAAACAAAACACAAAATGACAAAAGTAAGACAAAAACACAAGTGAGACAAAAAGGAAACACGAAATGAGCAAAACGACCAAAAAATTAGACAATAAAAGCAAGACAAAAAAACCCCAACAAAAACAGACAAAATATTACAAAAATGAGACACAAAACAAAAAAAGAACAGTGAACAATCTAGTATTTTACTTTATGATCAAAACAACTTGTCATGGTCCAGAAATGATTTTAAAGTTATAGTTTTAATAATTTACAATTTGCAGTTAATGTCTTCTTTGGAATTTTTACACTTTGTAAAGTGGGCCGGATTGGACCCTCTGGCAGCCCGGTTTCGGCCCGCAGGCCACATGTTTGACACCCCTGGTTTGGATGAAGACGTGTTAATTTGCGACTTCAGGAGCTCCACTGTGTCTCGGCTCAGAGCTTGTTGACACACATAAATTTGTTTGTTGTTCCTCTGAACTTTGCGTCCTGTGAAGGAGGACGGTGGGGAGTTGGATTCCTGTTTCACAACAAGCTTTCAAGAAACCGCCGCCACTCGCCACGCCGCCCGTAAACCTGCCACTCCCGGTCGCACGGCGGTGGAGCTGATTATAGGTCAGATACTGGAGCGTCGTGTATCTAATACCTGCTGCTGGGAATCTGAAATCTGATCCCAGAGCTGCTGTGAAGGCCACCTTTCTTACCGCCGCTGAACACCCAACACTCTACCTGCCGCGGTCCATTGGCAACCCGGAGGTATTGTCTGCCCCAGTTGCCATGGTAACAGCCAGAGCAGCTCAGGTAGGGCTGCCTTCATCTGAGCGTAGCGAGCAGACCGGCCCGCTAACCCGCCGCTAACACACTGAACGGCATCCTGAGCTCCTCAGACATGTGAGAGTTCTTCAGTCGTTCTTTGATTTAACACGTTTACGCTCCAATATTTAGTAAAAATGAAAGAAAACATGACTAGTTTTGTCCGTCACATCAGCGGAAACACACCTTAGGGCTGAACTATGAAACAAGTTCAACATAGTCAGACTTTCTCTGTGTGAAACCTCAGTCACAGTTAACGGGTACGAAGGAGGTTTTCAACTTCTTTGTTAACTCAGACTTTCTGCTTCAAGGAGACTTTTAACGCTCTACTTCTGCACAAAATAAAACAATGATGTTCAGCTGCTTCAGTCAACCGGGTGTTTTAATGGACAACAATGGGGAATATAAAAATGTATGACGGTAAAAAGCTGCTAGTGGAAATAATGCAGGACAGGAATGCTGGTAGAAAACTGGTAAAAGTGTGTTCATGTATTTATTTTACTGATCAATGCAGCTGCACTATAAAATTATTAAACTTTAGACTTCATATATTTAAACATGTTGTATTGAAGTGCATTTACGTCCAACACTGTCCCAGGAAGTCATTTTAATCTGTGACCAAATCAAAGACAAATTAATGTTACTGATTGAATATTCTCTGTAATAAAACCAGTAGAATAATCAGTTTTCTAATGTTCTGCCAGCTACAATACCAGCATGTAAACGGACCAAACATAGAAACATATTTATACAATTTCTCCATCACAAACTAAATACGTGTCGGGTTCCCTTGGCAACGCAGTGCATACAGTGTGTGATAGGAACCAATTTGGTGAAAGGGAGATGCTTCTTACAGCTGATTTAAATCTGAAACTCTGAACAGAACCTGCTCCACAGCATCAGTTACCGTGGAGATCTAGCTCCATAGCGCATGTTAACATGGCGATCTAGCTCCATAGCGTATGTTACGATGGAGATCTAGCTCCACAGCGTACGTTACCATGAAGATGTAGCTCCATAGCGTATGTTAACATGGAGATCTAGCTCCGTAGCGTACGTTACCATGGAGATCTAGCTCCACAGCATACGTTACCATGGAGATCTAGCTCCACAGTGTACGTTACCATGGAGATCTAGCTCCACAGCGTACGTTACCATGGAGATCTAGCTCCACAGCGTACGTTACCATGGAGATCTAGCTCCACAGCGTACGTTACCATGGAGATGTAGTTTATGATGATGCCTCCTCCTAACTTCTCTTCAGTCAGCAAACCCAGCACGTCACAATATTTCCTTTTGTTTACATGAAAAGATTTTGTGCTAACAGGACTTTTTAGATATTTACGTATAAATTATATGAAGATTAACTCCACTTTACTACCAGTCTACGTGTTATGATTTCTTGTTGGTAACCTACTGGAACCATTAATAGCATTTTTTCAAGCTACTGATTCCTGCTCGCTTCTTTGGCATGCTTTTTCTATTTCTTCAGTTGTGATTTTCGTGTGGTAAATATGCAGATTTTGTTGTCAAATTAATAAAAACCATGGTTTAAGGATACAAATACACATGTAGCTTGAGCCTTAGTTTTCCATTAAAAATAATTCTGTGTAGATTAAGTGAAAACGTATTTTCATTATTTATTAATTTGCTGGTAATTTTTCTTTCCCCTTTATCATTTCATCCATCAATAAAAAGATGGTCTTAAATGTCTAAAACACCTACGTGTTCAATTTCTTGGGATTATTTTGCTGTTTTTGGCTCAAAAATACGTTGATTTATTGACTGACCATTCATTTCTGCTCCAGTGTGCTCGTTTCATTTCATTTCATTCCCGGCACAAAAAACCGCTGGTTTTTATCACATCTGCGGGTCTGAGTTAGTCCAAACAGTGGCGGGGTTGTGTTTAGCTGGTAGTTTACAGCAGCAGATTGCAGCTGCAGTGGTCGGTCAGTTTGTGGGAGGAGGGATGCTGGGCGTGGAGAGGACGACGGCGTTTTAGTGACTGATGAAGGCCTTGTCAAGGCCTGGATGTTGCCCGGCACTTGCTGCTGTGTCGAGGCTTTTCCTCCGCCTCGCTGGCCTCGCTGCTGCTCTTTATCATGTTTGCTCAGAGTGTTGCTGGGAGAGCCATGAGTAGAACATGCACTGCAGTGTCTGAACTAAGAGGGCTGCTGGAGAAAATGAACATTACATGCTCCCTTCTTTGATTTTTTTTTTCCTCTGAATGGGGAAAGTTTACCCACGTATATCTGGGTTTAAGGCTGTTTATCAGGAAAAACAATCATGTTTAAGAGGTCACCTTGGGCTGAGGGAAGTGGCGACAGTCATTTGTCACAATTTTCTGACATCTTGTGGACTGCAGAATGAGTTTTCAGGGTAAATCTTTTCATGCATTAGGGTTTCTCCTGACTAAAAATGGGATTTCCCTTTTTTTTTGCTGTCATGCAGCATTTTCACAGCTGCTTTAAGTTAAAAACATTAAATTTATTGTCAACTTCAGTGCAAAATGAGAATTTTGCATGTCAGTTTTTTTATTTTTTTTTACTGGTTTCAGAGGACAGTAGTTTGGTTTTAGAAGACAGTAGTTTGGTTTTATTGGACAGTAGTTTGAATTTTGAGGAACAGAAAATATTCAGTTTTCTGTTCTAACCCTGTCGCCTGCTTGAAGAATTTTCTTTCTTTGTCTGCTTATTTTTGTGAACATGTCGTAGGAACATCTGGATGTAATTAGATGCTGATTGCATTAAAGCGGGTCATGAGTGGCTCGAACAAACACATTTTGTCCTCCAACGCACCGGATCTGCAGCTGTCGCGTCCCCAAATTCGCTCCGACGTCGAGCGTTGGTTCATTGTCGTCGTCGACGCCTTGGACAGGATGTAAACAGAGCGGGTTACTCAGCTTCCTCCCGTCTAAGAGTGACCACGGCGCTGGTGTCACGTCCTGAGTCCATGGCCCTAATAGCAGCGAATGTCCAGAGATGGCTGCACGCCGGCTAAATATAGCAGCGCTGCCTACATGTCCACGGCAGTTCCTACCATCCTCCTCTCGCTTCAGCTGCATTCACACAACAACAGCTTCAGTTTCCTGCTTTGTCCTCCTTCATTTGACTGTCCTCAGACATTCTGGCGTGTTAAACATGAACTCTCAGTAATGGTAAATGCTGCGCAATAACAGCAAAGTTTAATTTTGCGACCGGACAGTGTGTCGTTATCAGCAGCTTTGATTTCATGCAACATTTTCACAAGTCTCAAGCGGGAAAATAAGTAATTTGTTGTTAACTTGAAGTCAAAATGATTCACATGAATTATATCCACATATATTTATAAGTTTTAGAATCTTATTTTTGCAAAACAGTCGAGTTAAACAGATCACCTTGGACTTCTGATGATCGTTTTTCCCAATTTTCTGACTGCAAAATGAGTTTAAAGAGAATTTCCATGTTTCTTTCTTTAATACAGTAAAATGTTATATATCAGGGTTTATTCAGAGATAAGCATCAAACTTTCGTTCATTTTTGTTATCATGAGCATTTCCACAGCTGCTTTAAATGGCATATATTGATTTGATAGCCAACTTAAAGGCTAAATGAGAGATTTTTTTTTCATTCACTTAAAATATATCCACATATATCTGCTTTTTGACCTCTGTAAGAGGCAAAACAATCGAGTTAAACAGGTCACCTTAGACTTGCGATGGTCATTTGTCCCAGTCTTCTGACATGTTATGGACTGCAAAATGAGAATTTTTATGTAAATACTTTTTCTTTCACATAGTTAAATGTTTTTCTGTTATGTATATCGGGGTTTTTCCTGACCTTTTTGTTGTCATGCAGCATGTTCACACTCACTTTAAGTGAAAGAAATGGAATTTATCGTCGATGCGAAGGCAAAATAATGTCAGTTTTTTTCACTCAAACTAAGCGGTCTTTGAAATTGAGCCACAACTACGTTCACAATACTTTTAACAAGTTTGCGTAGTTATTGAAGGGAAAAAAAAGTCTGAATTGCCTAATTCCATTTCCAGCTGTTAAATGTGAATATTTTTTGTGTTGTCTTTACTCCTCTGTGACATGGTTATTCTGTGTATTTTTGTGTCTTTTCTGTGTGTTTTTGTGGTTATTTTAAGTGTTTTTGTGGTCATTCTGTGTGTTTTTGTGATTATTTTGTGTTTTTGTGGTTATTTTGTGTGTGTTTGTAGTTATTTTATGTGAGTTTTTGGTCATTCTGTGTGTTTTTGCGGTCAGTTTGTGTGTTTTTGTGGTTATTTTATATGTTTTTGTAGTCATTCTGTGTATTTTTGTCTCTTCTGTGTATTTTCATGGTTATTTCATGCGTTTTTGTGGTTATTTTATGTGTGTTTGTGGTTATTCTGTATTTTTGTGTTTATTCTGTGTGTTTTTGTGGGTTTTTTGTGTGGTAAACTGAATATCTTCGGGTTGGGAGCAAAACGAGACATTTCTGGACATCATCTTGGAGTTTTGGAAACACTGATCCCATTTTTCACCATCTTATAAACCAAACAACTGATCAGTTGATTAATAATTTATTTGACAGAACGATCTACAATGAAAATAATCACTAGCTGCAGAGGATGTAATCATAATTCCAGGTTAAATGTTGGCCCTGTTAGCTGTGACTAAGTTGTTTCTGAATTATTTATTTAGTTAAAGTTTATTGTTTTAACACTAAACATGAGAAGACAAGTGTTGCACTGTTTGATCAGAGTGTAAAATGACTTGTATTTGTCCAGAAGAAGCTTGGTAAGTGAGGAACTGCTATGGTGAAGGAATTCAAGGAGACGTGGAAGTGGACTAATCTGTCATTAGCCGAGTGACGTCAGGGTCAGGTCAGCGTTGTGTGTTCATGGCTCAGAGCCAGGTGTCTGCAGATCAATCCCTGTAACCTACCTGGATAATTACTGACACACCTCTGTGGAAACTCTCTGGTTGAGTTCTGATTCTGGGAGTTGGAATAAACCCAGAAAAAGTCACTTTTTTGAAGCTAAATCAAAGACGGTTAATCAGAATGTGTTATGTCTCCACTCCATCTCCTTCGCAGGTCATCTGGTGAAGAGCGCCGCAGCTTTTAGGCGGAGGAGTGGCAGACAGCGCCACCCAGGCGTGCAGAGTGGGACTGCATCCCGCCTCGCAACCAAACAACCAGCTTCCCGCCGCTCCGCCGCCAGATGGACCGCAAACTCTGAGAGCAGAGCGAGTCGAGACTGAGAACCAACTGAGGAGAGGAGCCGGGGGGAGCACGCTCGCCAGGGCAGGACAGGGAGGGCATTGGTCGGGAGCAGAGAGGACGAGGGGCTCTACGATGTCGTCGAACAGGACCCAGAACCCTCACGGACTGAAACAGATAGGCCTGGACCAGATATGGGACGACCTGCGGGCTGGAATCCAGCAGGTGTACACGAGGCAAAGCATGGCCAAGTCACGCTACATGGAACTCTACACGTATCCTCTGAGATCAGGGATGGTAGCCATCACTGATAAATCATCCGGTTAAAAATGTAGTACCTAGTGGTGGGACGCCATTTAAACAAAAAAAATCTGATTAACTAGAGGCTTTGTAATTAATTAATTCATCGCATTTTTGTCAAATAGCAATATTTGACACAATAAGCAAAGTTTTTTAATTCATATTAATTTTGGTTGACGACTGAATCAATGAATAGATAGACTATAGATAGATATAGACTATAGATAGATAGACGATAGATAGATGATAGATAGACTAGATAGATGATAGATACTTGATTAATCACGAGGGAAATTCAACTGCAATATGTGTGTTTATAATTCAAAATGTATAAAATTTTAAAGTGGGACATATAGAAAAAAGTGATTTTGATTATTTAAAGTCTGGATTTATTTAGGTTTTCCACTGTATGGCACGTAACAAACACAAGTAGTTCAAGGACCTTCAAAAAGTTTAAAATCCACAGATTCATTCTGTTTTCATAGTTTCTGGGTCTGATAAATGGTGTAATTTTGATGTTTCTTTTTTTAGGAATATACATTTTTATTCATAAAAATTAAATAGATATATTTTATAAACTAAAAGTTAATAATTAAGTTATTAAAAGGCAGACAAACCAATGCCGATCGTCATGTCACTTACACAACAAATATGTTTGTTTCATTTCTATTCATCTGCATTTTTCATCTGTCTGCTACATTCACAGATCACTGCAAACTTAAAGTGCAATTATAGCGACTATATTCAACAATTTAAGACTTTCTGTAAACTCAAGCACTTTCAATGCCTTCTTTAGTTTTCTATTATGGGATGGCTACACCCTTAGCTGTTAGCAGGACTGTCGTAGATAGCATTAGCTCTGGTGCTAACAGCAACATGTTTTGCACTGGGGTGATCAGAAAACTGTTAGTTGCACAATTTGCTACAACCACGCTTTTATCCAAGCTGCCATCGGGAAGATTTTTAAAAGAAAACTTTCCGCCCAACAAGCTTAATACAGTCTCGCCTTCCTTCACTCTTCACCAAACTTTCTTGTGCACTGACATCAGAGCATCCAGGTGCAATTAAACGTGTTATTTTTTCTGCAATTAATTACTCAAAATTAACGCGTTAAAGTCCCAGCTCTAGTAATAAGCAGTAAGACAGAAGATATTTTCTCCGAGTGTCCCTGGTCCCAGAGCTGGATGCTTCAGATGTGTGGTTGTTCTCCCACCTCCAGCTGCCCATTTCCACCAATCTACTCTGCATCACCCTCACTATACTTGATTTGCTCATCTACATATTTTTGTATTTACCACCAGCTATATATGTAGTATATTTAATGCCAGAGCCATACACCATAGCAGTAAACTATAAACTGTAATTAGTTTCCATGTTAGTTGAACTTTGCATGTATCATCTGTCTTATCATGCATGTATTATACTGTGTGTTTTATGGTCTTTGTGTCCCCCCCACTTCTCTACCTCTTCCCCTCTACCTCTATCCCTCTATCTCTACCTCTCTACCTCTTCTGTCCCTCTCAACCCACCCGGCCAGCAGCAGATGGGTCCCCCCACATTAGAGCCGGGTTCTTCTCGAGGTTTTTTTCCCTGTTAAAAGGGTGTTTACCTTGCCACTGTCGCCTTTTGGCTTGCTCTGGGGGTTCAGGCATATGGGTTCTGTAAAGCGTCTCGAGACAATTTGACTGTAATTGGTGCTATATAAATAAAATTGAATTGAATAGAATTAGATATGCATGTCAGAAAATGTATTGCGGGTCAGTTGTAGTACCTGGTTGTCCCACCAGATGGAGCCTCTTACTGTTTAACAGGAGGTGATCGCTGTCAGTTCAGTGATGGTCAGCAGAGAGGATTGTGGGAGTTTGGCTAGAAAAGAGGCACCATGAGGAAGTCTTCTGTGACGCATAACGACTCCATAAGGGCCGGAGGTGACAGAAAGCCCGTTCTGTGTGTTTTTGTGGTTATTTTGTGTGTTTCTGTGGTTATCTGTATGCTTTTGTGGTTATTTTGTGTGTTTTTGTCATCATTCTGAGTGTTTTTGTGGTTATTTTGTTTGTGTGGTTATTTTGTGTGTTTGTGTTTTTTGTGTGCATTTGTGGTTATTTTTCCTATTTTATTCTGTGTGTTTTTGTGGTTATTTTGTGTGTTTTTGTGGTTATATTGTGTGGTAAACGAGACAGGACTAGTGAATCTTTGGTGGACAGGCTGCATGGATGCTAGAGGAAGGGCCTCCATAATCGAGGGATATGATTGGCTGTTTGTGAGCCAGACAGGAAGTGCTGTCTGTTGATGCAACCAGAGTGTCTGTTTTCATTATGAGCTTTATTGGTGGTTCAGATCTGCTGTGTTTAAGTGAATTTTACTTATTAATTTTAGGTTTAGTTTCAACTTCGTCTTTAGAGCTGCAATGTCAATATGTGTGGACTGTTTGGCTGTCTGAATTAGCTCGGACTATTTCCTGACGTCTTATACGCCAAATCAGTTGAAAGACCAAGCCTTAGGAGCATAATATTTTCATTCTCTGACATCTGATTTCTTGCCCTAATAGCAGATTTCACCCTAAAATGATCGGATTTTCATTCAAAAGCTTAAAATTAAGTACAAAGAAGGTAACCAAACAGTGGTGTTGAGCACATATCTACCAGCAGCCGTCCTCTGCGAGTGTTTGTGTGTCAGAATGTACACAATAACACTGGCTTGTTACTTCCTTCTCTTTAAAACCTAAATCTGTTTATAGCTGTTTGCCAAGGTGAACAGGTTTCACTAAAGAGCTTTCAGGAGGCCTGACGACCACAAACGTCAGAATGTGCTTCATTTGATCACTGATCTACTGAAGGAAGTTTTCTGTGTTATTTTAGGTGTTTTCCTTTTTTTTTTTTTTTTTTTTTTTTGTTACATCTATAAAACTATAAATGTGCATGACATGAGAGGCGAGTTTCCCTGAGAGCCAGTTTTGTTGTCCGAGAGCCTCGTTTCCTTTTAACGCACCTTCATTTCCCTGAAGTATGAAACACACCCAGAGCTGTAATCCACAGGAGAACGGCGCTGATTTAAATGAAGCTGGAGAATGGTGGAGAACATTCCTCAAATAGTTTCTCATGACGTTACAGGCAGCCAGCAGCGATCGGGGCTGCTGGGAGAGGCTTCAGTCGGTATCCGCGGCGTTCATTCCTTAACGCTTCCTGCAGACATGTATATAACTACTGTACCAGCGTCCACCAGTCCAGCCAGGGCAGGGGCTCTGCGCCTCCAGCGAAGCCCTCCAAAAAGTCCACCACTCCAGGAGGCGCTCAGTTTGTGGGCCTGGAGCTCTACAAGCGACTCAAGGAGTTCCTGAAGAACTATCTGACCAGCCTGCTGAAGGTGAAACATCTGTTGAGAGTTTAGCAGCACTTTGACACACTCTGAACGTTGCCGGTCCTAATTCTCCCCCCCCCCCAACAGGATGGCGAAGACCTAATGGACGAGTGCGTGTTGAAGTTTTACACCCAGCAGTGGGAGGACTATCGTTTCTCCAGTAAGGTCCTCAACGGGATCTGCGCCTACCTCAACCGCCACTGGGTCAGACGGGAGTGCGACGAGGGACGCAAGGGCATCTACGAGATCTACTCGGTAATTCTGACGTCTTTTTTTCTTGTTTTTAGAAACTAGTTAGTGTGATATTGAGTTGATGCTAAAGGTTTTAGCCCCTGATCCAGATGCTACATGTTTGGGAACAACCGTAGAGTTGTGGTGAACCGAAGAAAATCTGAAATCGTACCGGCACTTTAACTCAGGGGTGACATTCAGCCCAATTTAACCTCAAGTGATCAGTAAAATCACAACATAATAACCTATAAATAACCACACTCCTAATGTTTCTTTGTTTTAGTGCAAAAATGTTCACAGTAAGGAATTATCTTTTTATAAAACATTATGAACTGAAATTTATGAAGAAAAATAAGTTCATTTTCAGCAACATTCAGCCTCAGTTTATCATTTCCACATCGCAACTTCCAGGTCACAGAGTGTCTACAAAGGAACACAACATTTAGTCACAGCTATCTGGAACTTAATGATTTAGTATTTTACTTTATGATCAAAATGACAACAAAAGACAAAAAACTACAAAAACAAGACAAAATATTACAAAATGAGACACAAAATGACAAAAAAATTACACAAACAGCATGAAAAAAGCAAAGAGACAAAAAAATTGACAAAGTTACAAAGTGACAAAAAAATGGACAAATGACAAAAGCGAAAAACAAAACGACAAAAAAATTGACAAAGTTACAAAGTGACAAAAAAATGGACAAATGACAAAAGCGAAAAACAAAACGACAAAAAAATAGACGAGCAACACAAGCGAGACAAAAAAACACGAAAAAGGACAATAGCATGAGACAAACGACTAAAGTCAGACAAAAAACACAAAAACATGACAAAATATTGGAAAAATAAGACACAAAATGAAAAAATTACACAAACAAAACAAAACAAAAAAGATTCAAAAAAATTTGTCCAAAAAACACAAAACGACAAAAACATGAGACAAATGACAAAAGCCAGGCAACAAACAACAAAAACAAGACAAAATGATACAAAAATGTGACAAAACGACAAAAGAACAATCTAGCATTTTACTTTATGATCAAACCAACTTGTCATGGTCTAGAAATAATTTAAAATTTATAGTTTTACTGATTTACAATCTGCAGTTAATGTCTGTAATTTTTGCTCTTTACAAAGTCGGGCCGGGTTGGACCATCTGGACGGCCACTTTTGGCCTGCGGGCCGCATGTTGGACACCCCTGCTTTAACTAATCAGCTCTACTTCAGGTCTGACGCAGCCTCCTCTCTCTGTGGTGTCAGAAATGTTTCTCAAGCACTCAAAGCTGTCGCCACAAACCAGGAAGTGATATTCTCACACAGTGGCTAAGGCTGTGCTAACGGCTAGCGGCTAAGTTAGCAGACAGCCACAGATTAACCTGAAAGAGAGTCTGGAAGACAATATTTAACAATGCTTAAAGATGTGGACCTTAGAGGGTAACAGAAGTGATAGAACAGTGAAACATTCAGAAAATAGAGAAGAACTGCAGGTGACAAACAGGAAAGAATTATAATTTAATCACTCCTGTTTCAATTTTACATGTCCAGTTATTATTAATGAAGAAGTCTAGTTATGAATGTCAGCTTCTCTGCTCTCACGTGTTGTTAAAACATTACATTTAATCTGTATTGGTTACAAATATCGCACTTAATTTGGAGCCTGACAACAGCAGACAAACAAAACATTTCACGGTTTTGGAAACACAGATTGCATTTTTCACCGTTTTTAATATCTTGAACCATTAATCTAAAAAAATATTTGACAAATTTATCGACAGCGTGTCCACTGATGACCCCATTAGATGTTATTTAGTTGTTTCTAATTGACAGAAATAATTTTATTAAAACACTAAATGTGAGTGAAGGTTTACTCAAAAATGTAACTTTAATATCTTGTGCTGAGAGAAACTTTTTATTTGTTTTTAAAAAAATGCACTTAAACATAAGAAATCGGATCCTTTATAGTGAAATAAAATATGTTGTGTTTCTTTCGTTCTCCATGACAATAAACTGAATTTCTTTGGGTTGAGGACGTTTTTTACAGTCCCATGAACCAAGTTTTTAGTTTAGTTTTATGTTTTATTTAATAACTGAGAAGAAAAACACACTAGAACATGAGAAATCTGGCAATCGATAGTAAAAGTTTGAATGTAGTCTGCTTTATTCCCTCCTCTATGACAGTAGACTGATTATATTTGGGTTGTGGACAAAACGAGATGCGTATTTTATAGATCAAACATTCGATTAATAAGTGAAATGTTTGGCAGTATCTTCATGATTCTAGCAGATTGTGCTGCATTTACACTCCCAAGTTAACTGGTGACCTTGTTAGATGTTAGTAAGTTGGTTCTAATTGACAGAAATAATTTTGTTAAGACGTAACTTTCCAGTTATTTCATGATGAAAAGATATAGTGCTTTTTATCAGATTAAAAAAAGTACATTTAAACAAGAGAAATCTGCCCCTTTATTGTGAAATTGTGAATATTTCCTGGTTTGTTTTTCCTCTCTGGCAGTAAACTGAATGTATTTGGGTTGAGGACAAAACAAGACGTGGTAGGGTGTCATTTTCTCACGTTTTATTCACCGAACAACTAATCGATCGGGAAAATATCATTATAGAAAAATGAAAATAGTGGTTAGTCGCAGCCCTGGAGTGAATTATATAGCATTTGTAGATTTCAAAGCACATGAAGGGATGTTCTGAGTCCTTAAACGTCTCATTCTGTTTTTAAATCCCCTCAAAGACAGTGAATGATGGTAGTATAGTTGAATGTTGACCTTCTGTTGACCTTCTGTTAACCTTCTGTTTCTTCCTCCTCACCGCCGTTTCCTCCCAGCTGGCACTTGTGACCTGGAGGGAGTGTTTATTCCGACCCCTCAACAAACAGGTGTGTTTAGTTTTATTTTTATAGAAGCAAGGTGTGAAAACAGCACCAAATGCAGATGTTCTGTGCTCATTGTTTACCTCCATTAGCGCTTTTTAAAAATATTTTATTGTACAATTTTTGTGTCTGTCAGGTAACAAACGCCGTCCTTAAACTGATCGAGCGAGAGAGGAACGGTGAGACCATCAACACCCGGCTGATCAGCGGCGTCGTCCAGTCTTATGGTAAGAAGACACACCACCGTCTGTTAAATCCAGACTCCGTGTGCACACACAGATATGACGCTCAGACTCATATCTTTGTGTGTTTTTGGTTCATGACGCATCTAAATTTGTATTTTTGTTGTTATTGCCGACAGAGTGAGTCACCGCACCGGTTCATCGGAGACAAACATAGGATTTGTTGTTGGTTGCTTGAAATTTTAAACCATCTGTAAACCCCAGCAGAACTATTTTCACTTTGATATCTCATCTAGAGTCCTTTTTTTAAAAAAAAAACTAAGCTGTTTATGAAGATTCAAATTCAGGGGTTTTGTTTATTGCAGAGTGTTTTCAGTCACGTAACGCTATATCCACACTGAGAAAGATTCATAGATAGAAATTCAAGATTTCCAGTAAACCGTGTCCCAAAAGTTGGTTCTACCCACTGGATCACATGTTGGGTTGTTTGTCACCAAAATGGGTTCCAGCTGGTCAGTCAGGTCCTGTTTGGTTGTTTGTCTGGTCAAACTGTTGACCAAAGTGTGTTACACTCACAACCAGATTTTGAAAGTGTTGTCACCATGACCAAGAGCAGCGTTGCCAACTCTTCAGTAAGGAAAGTTGCTATTGGCTATCCTAAAAGACTATTGACGCTTTTCCATTAGCTCCTACTCGGCTCAACTCTACTCGGTTTGTGAGGTTTTCCATCAGGATGTATTACCTGGTACCAGCAGCTAATTTAGTACCTACTCAGCCGGGGTTCCAAGCTAGCTGAGTCGAGCCGATAATGTGACGTCTACAGAGTGCAGGCCACTGATTGAACTGGGAGTGACTCCTTCACGAAACCCGAACTCGGCATTTAGAAAAAAAACTGGCAACAGCGATGGTGCACATTGCTCTTCACGGAACTTGGCAAAATAAAAAAAGCTATAGACCAAGCAGTAGGTATGCCATCGCCTCGGTGTCCCCCATCGTTGTGTTGCGTTTGTGTCGCACACAAATGTCATTAAGGGACTTCCGGGCCGCCGTGCTGTGACGACTCCACTTTCTTGTCTGCTTCTGTACACAATCTGTGCAGTAATGGAACTCTCAGCATCTCTATTCATCAAGAATCCGTGCAGCACCACTAATATGTGCAGTAATGTAATTTTTTAGGTTAGAAGTTGTTTATTTTGGTTAATCTTATTTTTTTATGCTTAATTCCTTTAATGTTTGCTGCTATAACACTGCAAATTTCCCCACTGTGGGTTCAATAAAGGCTTATCTTATAACACGTAACTTTTTGTTTCTGTTGTTCAGAACCTCTACAACGGAGACTTTTGGAAATGCTTCAGGTTTCGTTTTAGCCTCAAAACCCAGCGGTTGCTTTTTGTTGATCTAGACACTCGTGTTTTCTCGTTGGCTTCTTAACCGCCCTTACGTGTTGTTTTGTGATTCGCCACGCTCCTTTCACGTGACCTTTTCCTCCCAAAAGAAAACGACGGTGAATGACGGGTATTGCTGAGCTTGTCTTCTCTGTTAGCAGCTGCTGCACAGTTAAGCTAATCTGTGGTGTTACTTTCCTCCTTTGCTGATATTGCTCTGCAGATTAAGGCAGAAACGGTGCTAAAACACTCATCTAGATGGACATTTCTGTTGCTTTAAAACACGTTTTTGAAATGAAAACATTAGTGTGGATGTAGCCTTTAGCACTGCTCTCTGTAGCTGTGATCAGACATTAGATTCATGAGATATTGACTTGATTTGTGTCTTTCGTGTTCTAACGATAGTGAAGGAAACCGAACAGTCGGTTGGAGTAAATACATTTTGAAGGATGGTTGTTTTTACTGAAAATAGAGCAAAAAAGCAACCTGAAATAAGTGAAGATCAGTAGGGCTGCAACTACCAATTTATTTCACTCTTAATTAGTCTGTTGGTTATTTTCTTTGCGAGAAAATAGTGTGAAATATCGGCCAGTGTTTGCTAAACTGAAATTTGAAGCTAAATTTCCTGTCATAGAAGAGTAAAAGAACAGAAAATACTGAGAATCTACATGTTTTTCTTTCCAGAAATACTCAATTTGATTATCCTGTTATCAAAACAGTTGCAGAAATAAAGTCACCAGGGATTCACATGTTCTAGTGTTGTCATTAATTAATGTTTTTCTTTTAATCCATCCTGAAACAAGTGGAAAACGATCAGTAGGGCTGCAAGTAGTGATTAATTTCACTGTTCATTAGTCCTTTAGTCGATTGTTGCAGCTTTAATTGTCACAAAAACAAAAATGAAATAAAGCTAACATAGATTCTCGTGTGCTGTCATTAATTCGTGTTTTTCTTCATTGTGTCCTCCAGTCGAGTTGGGCCTGAACGAGGAGGACGCCTTCGCCAAAGGCCCAACGCTGTCTGTCTACAAAGAGTACTTTGAATGTCAGTTCCTCACTGACACAGAACGTTTCTACACTCGTGAGAGCACAGAGTTCCTGCAGCAGAACCCTGTCACAGAGTACATGAAGAAGGTAGGCGGCGTTTCCACGACCCCCAAAGATGGATAAACGAGTCTAACTGCAGTTTTTGTCCTTTAGAGCTTGAAGTTAAACTGAGAATGAAGGCTCGTGTGTTTGTTTTGTGGTGGTCTTGTGGTTAGCACAGGATTTCTGGAGAATTTAATGCAGTCAGCACGAGATATCTGGAGAATGTAGAACGTATGGTTAGTAAAGGATATCTGGACAATTTAAAACTACTTCTGGTTAGCACTGAATTTCTGGAGAATTTGGAACTTATGCATAGGATTTCTGGAGAATTTAGAACTTATGGTGGTTAGCATGTGATATCTTGATAATTTAGGCCTTCTGGTTAGCACGAGATTTCTAGAAAATTTAGAACTTATTGTGGTTAGCATGGAATATCTGGAGAATTAAGAACTTATATGATTAGCACAAGATTTCTGGAGAATTAAGAACTTCTTGTGGTTAGCACAGGATATTTGGAGAATTTGGAACTTCTAATGCTTAGAAGGGGATTTCTGCAGAATTTAGAACTTCTTATGGTTAACACAGCATATCTGGAGACTTGAGAACTTCTAATGCTTAGCACTGGATATCTGGAGAAGTTAGAGCTTCTTGTAGTTAGCGCAGACATTCTGGACAATTTAGAACTACTTATGGCTAGCATGGGATTTCTGGAGAATTAAGAATTTCAGTTGATCTCACCTAGGTTTGTTTTATTTATCCTTAGAGCTAAAGCTAAACTGAGAATGAAGACTCGTGTGTTTGTCTTTGCTCATCCTGTGTTTGCGTTTCGTCAGGCGGAGGCTCGTCTCCTGGAGGAGCAGCGGCGTGTCCAGGTTTACCTCCACGAATCCACCCAGGATGAGCTGGCCAGGAAGTGTGAGCAGGTCCTCATTGAGAAACACCTGGAGATCTTCCACACCGAGTTTCAGAACCTCCTGGATGCAGACAAGAATGAAGGTAAAGATGCCGTTTAATTCCATGTATGTCTGGGATTAGACTCCCTCCTTCTCCCATACTGTTGTGCAGAACAGTCTGACTGTAATTCTACTGCTGGTGTTTCTTAAGCCGACAGTAACTATGGTGGGTTGAGAGAAGCTAACGGTGGAACTTCGACTTTCCTCAGAATGGGGACGAAGGGAATTGTTTTGATAGAGAGTTATGTTCAAATATGTTTCAATATGCACATAAGGCTTTATCTAATTATTCCGCCAAGGAATGGCGGAGTTATGTGTTGATTGGCGTACATTTGTCCTTCTGTTTATCTGTTAGCAACATTACTCAAAAACAGATGAACGGATTTGTATGAAATTTTCAGGGAAGATCAGAAATGACACAAGAAACAGTTGATTAGATTTTGGCAGTGATGCGGCTTATAGTCTGGATCCATGGATTTGTTAAAGATTTCTGTATTATTGAGAGATAGCGACACCGCGTCACTGTAACCATGACAACAAGTGAACACTAACTCAGCTGCCTGCTGATGATCACATGATTGTGATCCTACTACAAATCCACCACTGAGGACTTATCGGGACTTATCCAGCGGAAATCACATGAGGAACAACTGATTAAATTGTGGGAGTGTTTCAGAGTCTCATCAATTCCTGTCGCCTGCTACATATTTAGGTCACGCGATTTGGTGTCTGTACATAACGTACACATGCATAACACACACCTGTGCTCAGCGCAAGGTCATTTTGTTTGTATGTACATCTATATTAAATGGCCACATTCTATAGTGCAATGATTTCTGATCATCAATAGCTAATAAACAAACGCTGCATTTCTGACCATGCCATATGGGGGAATGGACAGCCTTGGAGGAGTACTGCGCTGTCTGACTGCTTTTCTAGTTATGTGAATCAACTGGTTTAAAAATTAATTCTGCTTTACTTTTGATGGTAAATGTAATTTTGGCTTCTTTTCCAGACCTGGGCCGGATGTACAACCTGGTGTCGCGCATCACAGACGGTCTCGGCGAACTGAAGAAGCTTCTAGAGACTCACATCCACAACCAGGGCCTGGCCGCCATTGAGAAGTGTGGGGAGGCGGCGCTCAACGTATGAACCACTTTTACACCCCTGACACCAAATTCTGACTAGTTTACTGCAACGATCTCAAACTTCACAAGTGCATGAAAAATGTTTGTTTTAAAATGAAGCCGGATGAGCTCAGTCATTGTGTTTCTCCACCAGGACCCCAAAGTCTACGTCCAGACCACCCTGGACGTCCACAAGAAGTACAACGCCTTGGTCATGTCCGCCTTCAACAATGACGCCGGCTTTGTGGCAGCACTCGACAAGGTCAGTAACCCTCAGAGACGTAGGAAGCATCTGTCCGTCCACATCTGTCAGCTGGAGCACCAGGCAAGCGAGAATATCTTTCTGCTTTTTATAGGCATGCGGTCGGTTCATCAACAACAATGCCGTCACCAGGATGGCTCAGTCATCCAGCAAATCTCCCGAGCTGCTGGCCAGATACTGTGACTCTTTACTGAAGAAGAGGTAGGAGACGCCAGAACACGACGTCAGCTTTCATAGCCATTGAGAGCTCTTTGTTTTAAGCTCAGGGTTGAATTAAATGTGAAAGCAGAGGGCTGTACTTTGAAACAAGTTTGACACAACCAGACTTTCTTTGTGTGAGTCGGCTTGAAAAAATACTAAAAACTCAGTCGGAGATATTGGGTATCCGAAGATGGTTTTCAACTTTCTTTGTTTACTGATTGGTAACACAGAGATTTCTGGAGAATTTAGAAGATCTTGTGGTTAGCACAGGATTTCTGGAAAATTTAGAAGTTATTGTGGTTAGCATGGAATATCTGGAGAACTAAGAACTTCTTGTGGTTAGGATGGGATATCTGGAGAATTTAGAACTTCTTGTATTTAACACAGGATTTCTGGAGAATTTTAAACTTCCAATGGTTAGCATGGGATATCTGGAGAATTTAGAACTTCTTCGACAAAAACTAAAACCTCTGTCGGAGATATCAGGTATCCGAAGGTGGTTTTGAACTTTCTTAAACTCTGCATTCACATAAAAGGACGCATTTTAGCGTGTTTACTAAGGTACGCAGGTAATAATTTTAATGTTTTCACAGCACACAAATGATTAAAATCACGCTTGTAAATAAAGATAAATGAAGATAAACAAATCACCTCACCTTTGTACACATAAAATATTGCCTGTTTTCACGTGGATTCACATCTGATGCATTTAAGTGAAAATATTAAACGGTTTTTAGCCAAAAGCTATAGAATAATCAATGAAGTGGACCTCGAGAGGAGACTCTGATCATCCACAGCATCTCATGAAGTTCTGTTAGTAGAATTACTTACGTCCTCCGTTTGTGTTTCCTCTTCAGCTCCAAAAACCCAGAGGAGGCAGAGCTGGAGGACACACTCAACCAAGTGGTGAGTAGTTCATTCTGACCCACTTCACCTAGTACTATGTCAGGAAGTTTGCATCAAGGAATACGTGATTTGGTTTCCAATAGATATTTACAGTAATTTCAATGAAGTAAATATCAAATCATCGTACATGAAATTAAAAAATTCCACGATTAATGCGACTGTACATTGTTCTACTTGTGGTGCAGGTTTTTAGGTGTTATTTGTATTAGTTTTCCTTTGTAAAGTGCAATTAAAATTCACCAATGTTCTGAAAAATCTATAACAATAAAATAATACGATAGGATAAGCCTTTTTTAATCCCACAGTGGAGCAAATTGTCATCATTAGAGCAGCAAAAGGGATAGTGCAATCATTTTAGAAATATCAGTAGAAAGAGAAAAAATTATAATATGCAGAAGTACTTGTTCTTCCACATGTTGATATTCAGATTGTCCAAATTCCTCTAAATTAAGAAGTAACAATATTGCGCATATCAGTGGTGATAGCACTAGTCGATAGCAGAACATAGCACACGAACACTGTGTCGTCACGCTTGTTTTGTCGACTGCGCTAGCATTGCATTGTTTCCTTTTCCAGATGGTTGTGTTCAAGTACATCGAGGACAAAGACGTTTTCCAGAAGTTTTACGCAAAGATGCTAGCCAAACGTCTGGTCCACCAGAACAGCGCCAGCGACGACGCCGAGGCCAGCATGATCTCCAAACTCAAAGTCCGAATCTTTAAACACCAAATGCGCTCACAGAACTTAGAGCTTATTGTAGTTAGCATGGGATATCTGGAGAATTTAGAACTTATTGTGGTTAGCACGACATTTACAGAGAATTTCTGACTTCTTTTGGTTAGCAGGAGATTTCTGGAGAATTTAGAACTTCTGGTTAGCACAGGATTTCCGGAAAATTGAGAACTTATTGAGGTCAGCATGGAATATCTGGAGACTTAAAAACTTCCTAAGGCTAGCAAGAGGATATCTGGAGAATTTGGAACTTCTCATGGTTAGCATAAAATATCTGGAGATTTTAGAGCTTCTTGTAGTTAGCACAGGATTTCTGCAGAATTTAGAACTTATGGTGAGCATGGAAGATCTGGAGAATTAAGAACTTCTAATGCTTAGCACAGGATATCTGGAGAAGTTAGAATTTCTTGTAGTTAGCACAGACTTTCTGGAGAATTTAGAACTACTTATGGCTAGCACGGAATTTCTGGAGAATTAAGAATTTCTACTAAGTCAATCTGACTTACATTTGTTTTATTGTTCTACAGCAAGCCTGTGGGTTCGAGTACACGTCCAAACTACAGCGGATGTTCCAGGACATCGGAGTCAGTAAAGACCTGAACGAGCAGTTTAAGAAACACCTGACCAACTCTGAGCCTCTGGACTGTACGTGAAAAAACATTAAATACATTTACCACAGAATCCTAGAAAGTATCTGCTGATTTCTGATGATCTGATCAATAATTTAGATCCAGTCAAGTTTCTACGCGCACACATTCACACTTAAAAACACTCGAATTAAACACACAAAAAGAAAAAACTGCTTGTTCAAAGATAAACCTTGAATTTGTAGAATTTTCATCTATATAATTTAGTAGGTTGCAGGTTAATTTAGGTTAATCTCCATAATTAATAATGCTGTAGTGTCTTTTTGTTTTTGTTTGTTTTTTTTCCGGAAAACACTTTTTTGTTTTAAATTATATGTGTGTGTGTGTGTGTGTGTGTGTGTGTGTGTGTGTGTGTGTGTGTGTGTGTGTGTGTGTGTGTGTGTGTGTGTGTGCGCGCGCGCGCGCGTGTGTGTTGAAATACATTTTTAATGACTGTGGAATTAAAAGCAGAACCAGGTAAATATAATTCACTTGTAGAAACTTTAAAAAACACACCAGACCTTTTACTGTGAAAGTATAGAGATGGATTAAGAGGCTGGTTGTGTCTTTAAGGACGTGCAGCCAGTAAATTGAATTTTCTGTCTCTTCTTGCCTGACGAACTGCAGCTGATTAATTAGATTTCTTTTACAGTGGACTTCAGTATCCAGGTCCTGAGCTCCGGGTCTTGGCCTTTCCAGCAGTCCTGCACCTTCGCTCTGCCTTCAGAGGTAAGACAACGTCTGGACAACTCAGTTTTACAACCCTGTGAAGAGCAGATTTAATGATTGAGTGAAACAAAATGCATGACTTAAAAGCTGCAAAAGGTTTCATTCTTTTGCTGCTGTGGGGGGAAAAATGTGTTTTTGCAGAGTTTTTAGTTTTGCGGGTACACAATTGGGCCTTCTTCAACGAGGAAAACTAACATAGTCATAAACCTGCAACTTTAAAATTTCAGTCTTATTGGTTTGCTTGTTCCAGGATATCTGGAGAATTTAGAACTACTTCTGGCTAGCATGGGATTTCTGGAGAATTTAGAACTTTTTCTGATTAGCACAAAATTTCTGGGGAATTTGGGATTTCTTATGGTTAGCACGGGATATCTGGAGATTTTAGAACTTCTTATGGTTACCATGGGATTTCTGAAAGTTTCTGGAAGAAGTAAACAGGTTGATTTTCTCTAGAAATTTAACTTACAGGCATAAAAATGCAACTATTAAGGCTCACAGTCTTGTTGGATTGTTTGTTCCAGCATCTGAACTCCATTCAAAGCTAAAAAAAAAAACAGCTTTTCCCGTCTTTTAATCTCTTTTTACTCAAGGCTACAGAGATGTTTTCAGTTCTGGAGACCTTCAGAGGCTTTAGAGAGGCCACCTAGTGCCTCAGTTTGAGAACCACAGCTCTGAATCCTCCTCTTTTATCTGTTCTTATGCAGCTGGAGCGGAGCTATCAGCGCTTCACAGCGTTCTACGCCAGCAGACACAGCGGCAGGAAGCTCACCTGGCTGTACCACCTGTCCAAAGGAGAGCTGGTCACCAACTGCTTCAAGAACAGGTGGGCAGGGGGCGCCAAAACCCAGAAACATTGAAGTCTCTGTGCTTGAAAGTTGTACTGAGCCTTTTGTTATTGTTGTTGGCAGGTACACACTGCAGGCCTCCACCTTCCAGATGGCCATCCTACTGCAGTACAACACGGAGGACAGCTACACCGTGCAGCAGCTCACTGACAGCACACAGATCAAAACTGTACGAAGAAACAAACACTCGTTTTACACCTTAAACCACTTCTAACTCATCTATTTGTTTGCTTACCGACGGTTTCTTCGTTTTGTTTTCAGGACATTTTGGTTCAAGTTCTGCAGATCTTGTTAAAGTCGAAGCTGCTGGTGAGTAAAATTTACACAAATGTCTGGATCATCTCTAGAGCCGTGCGGTAGATCAGAGACCCTGCAGGAAAATAGTCCTTAAAAAGTGTATTCGGGGTAAACTTTCAAAACACAAAAATTATTGATGAAAAGGTAAAACTCAGCATGGATTCATTAAATCTACTGAATTAAAATTCCTCTGATTCTGAGGAGATTTGATCACATTTTCTTTGAATCTTTTCTCAGTGAAGCACTAGGTGGCGCCAGACAGGTTTTAAACTCAGATTTCAGTGGTTTTCATGTTTTTAATCATTATTTAACGATTTCTAGACTCAGCTCTGACCTTCAATCCAAACCCTTAGGTTCTGGAGGACGAGAACGCCAACGTGGACGAGGTGGAGTTCAAACCCGACACTGTCATCAAGCTCTTCCTCGGATACAAGAAGTGAGAAACTTTGCTTTTTTTTTTTTTTTTTTTAATCACAACGATAAAAAGACGAAGCCGTTGCTGAACATCGACTGTTTGTTTCTGCAGTAAGAAGCTGAGGGTGAACATCAACGTCCCGATGAAGACGGAGCAGAAACAGGAGCAGGAGACAACTCACAAGAACATCGAGGAGGACCGGAAGCTCCTCATCCAGGTCAGAGCGGCCCGCTCATGTTTACATTTATATATATTAGATATATATTTAATAAACAACAAAACACAGGCTTTTATTGTGATGTTCAGATCAAAAGAATAAAAAAACAAAACAACTGGACAACAACATGGCACTAAAACTTTAATTGACTTTAATATTTTCACTTAAACTCTGGTTTACTTAAAAAAAATCTGATTATACACTAAAAGTCTAGTTAATTGAAATATAATAATTTTACACTAAAGCTGTATTTAATTTTAATTGAATAATTTTGCACTAAATCTGGTTTACTTTGTTTTTGATTTTACACTAAAACTGTATTTAATTTTAATTGAATAATTTTACACTAAAACTGTAATTTTAATTGAATAATTTTACACTAAAACTGTTTAACTTTAATTGAATAATTTTGCACTAAAACGTTCAGTTTAATGTAAAATCTAACACTAAAACTGGTTTACTTTTATTTTCTTATTTTACACTAAAACTCTGGTTAATTTTAATTTAATAATTTTGCACTAAAACTTTAATTCACTTGAATATTTTGACTACAATTCTAGTTAAATTTATTAATTTTGCTTTAAAGCTGTGGTTAATTTTAATATTTTCACACTAAAACTCTAGTTCAATTTTATTTTCTTAAGATTTTTCACTAAAACGCTGGTTAATGTTAATCAAATTTTTTAAAAAATGCTCTAAAACTTTTTCACAAAAATCGTTCATTTTTGTTGAATCATTCTGCTCTGAAACTCTGCTTTAATTTATTATTTTCACACTAAAAATCTGATCAATTTTTTATTTTTTGTTTTATTTTTTACACTAAAGCTTTGGTTCACTTTTAGAAAAAAAATGCACTAAAACTGGTTTACTTGAATATTTACATACTTCAAGGCTCATTTTCCTTCTGCAGCTTGTGATTTAAATATTGTTTTTTTTTTTTTTTTTTAATTTTGTTCACAGAAAAGAGTTGAATTAAATGTTTTTGCGTTTTTGTGACTCTGAGGACGAAGATAAACGGTTGTGTTTTGGTTGTTTTTGGATTTCAGGCCGCCATCGTGAGGATCATGAAGATGAGGAAGGTCCTGAAGCACCAGCAGCTCCTGGCTGAAGTCCTGAACCAGCTGTCGTCCCGGTTCAAGCCCAGAGTCCCCGTCATCAAGGTGAGAGCTTCAGGACGCACTTTAAAATCCTCAATCTTTGTTAAATTCCTGAATTCTTAGAGTTTTTTTCTAACTTTTCTAACCAGCTTGAAATTCTAACAGCTGTCAAAATGAGAAGTTAAACAACATTCTGTTCAGGAAAAGTTTTGAGGAAATCATCTGAAAGTTCGATCAAGAAATCCTAAAATTCCAACTTTAACCTCCTGAAAAGTTACGTTTTTGAGACATTTTGGACGACGTACTAAATTGACTATGCCGTTTTTGAGACATTTCGGACGACATAGTTTAGTTTGTCGTCTCGTCTTGAACTTGGCAAACTTCAAAATTAGCATTAAAATGTGTCTAAATGAGTGTTTTTATGGATCTCTGTGGACGTATGAACCAGACTGTGCTTGTCTAGTCTGTATATACTGACGGCATTTTGTCTCCCTCTTGTGGCCAGAAATGCATCGACATCCTCATAGAGAAGGAGTATCTGGAGCGAGTGGACGGGGAGAAGGACACCTACAGCTACCTGGCCTGAGCTCCTCCCAGCTGTCCGCCGGCTCTCCTCCCTTTTATTTGTTCTCTTTTCTTTGGTTTTTTTAATTTTTAATTTTATGTCTGAGTAATAAAGTGTGGATCCCTCCGAGCAGCGGCCATGTTGTGAGCGTGTCGCTGGGCAGAACTCTGGTCCCGCCTCCCTGTCGTCACGTTGTAAATACAGACTGTGAGGAGTTAAGCCCCGCCTCCCGTCTTTACATAGCGCAAAAAAAACATAATGAATTAGCCAATCAGAGGAGAGCCGCCGCTGCATCCAAAGGTTTCTGCATGCTACTGCCTACCTGCACCATGGCGACCACCTGAAAAGAGTTAACGAGTAAAATTAAAGAGTCAGTGGGCCAATCAGAGCGGCTTCGTCATCTGCTCCGGTTGCTTTGGTTCACGCAGGATTCATCACTGAACGGTGGACATTTGTATAGTGTGGTTCATTTTCTAAATGTGTGATAAATAAAAACAAGGAAAGATTTCTCTAAACACGCCTCATTTGTTTGTCTTCAAGAGCAAACTGTCGAATATTTACACTTTACGATACGTTAAAGTCCAACATCAGGTCAACAACATCCACGTAAAGTATAAAGTTCACTCGTTCTGCAGTAAAATGAAGTTTGAGCCACTTTCAGAGTTTCAGCATCTTTTGAAAGCTTAAAGTCATTTAATCTGAAAAAAAGTCTTTAACATGAATGTAAAGAAACAGGAAGTAGAATTTTAATGATGCTTCCTGCTGCTTATATTCATGCAAGGTCAAATTTGGATCAAAATTTGTGGCCATCCATCGACTACAACCTGTAAAAGTACGTCATTAAAACTAGGTTTTTCATGGCCTCTTTACATTATTTCATCATATGGCACGTTTTTACATGCTGAAAAATCGCATTTTTTTCCCCGACAGTATAGTAAGGCGTTTTTTTTTGCGCCAAAATTCTTTTTTTTTTTTTTTCCAACGAAAACCTTTCTGGAGTGTTTTTCACGGCCTCCTTTACATTATTTCATCATATGGCACGTTTTTACAACATGTTTGAAAAATCGCATTTTTTTTCGACATAGTATAGTAAGGCGTTTTTTTTTGCGCCAAAATTCATGATGATTTTTTTTTCAAAGAAAACCTTTCTGGAGTGTTTTTCACAGCCTCCTTTACATTATTTCATCATATGGCACGTTTTTACAACATGTTGAAAAATCGCATTTTTTTTCGACATAGTATAGTAAGGCGTTTTTTTTGCGCCAAAATTCATGATGATTTTTTTTTTCAAAGAAAACCTTTCTGGAGTGTTTTTCACGGCCTCCTTTACATTATTTCATCATATGGCACGTTTTTACAACATGTTTGAAAAATCGCATTTTTTTTCGACATAGTATAGTAAGGCGTTTTTTTTGCGCCAAAATTCATGATTTTTTTTTTCAACGAAAACCTTTCTGGAGTGTTTTTCACGGCCTCCTTTACATTATTTCATCATATGGCACGTTTTTACAACATGTTTGAAAAATCGCATTTTTTTTCGACATAGTATAGTAAGGCGTTTTTTTTGCACCAAAATTCATGATGATTTTTTTTTTCAACGAAAACCTTTCTGGAGTGTTTTTCACAGCCTCCTTTACATTATTTCATCATATGGCACGTTTTGACAACATGTTTGAAAAATCGCATTTTTTTTCGACATAGTATAGTAAGGCGTATTTTTGCGCCAAAATTCTTTTTTTTTTTTTTTCCAATGAAAACCTTTCTGGAGTGTTTTTCACAGCCTCCTTTACATTATTTCATCATATGGCACGTTTTGACAACATGTTTGAAAAATCGCATTTTTTTTCGACATAGTACAGTAAGGCGTATTTTTGCGCCAAAATTCTTTTTTTTTTTTTTTCCAACGAAAACCTTTCTGGAGTGTTTTTCACGGCCTCCTTTACATTATTTCATCATATGGCACGTTTTTACAATATGTTTGAAAAATCGCATTTTTTTTCGACATAGTATAGTAAGGCGTTTTTTTTGCACCAAAATTCATGATGATTTTTTTTTTCAACGAAAACCTTTCTGGAGTGTTTTTCACAGCCTCCTTTACATTATTTCATCATATGGCACGTTTTGACAACATGTTTGAAAAATCGCATTTTTTTTCGACATAGTATAGTAAGGCGTATTTTTGCGCCAAAATTCTTTTTTTTTTTTTCCAACGAAAACCTTTCTGGAGTGTTTTTCACGGCCTCCTTTACATTATTTCATCATATGGCACGTTTTTACAATATGTTTGAAAAATCGCATTTTTTTTCGACATAGTATAGTAAGGCGTTTTTTTTGCACCAAAATTCATGATGATTTTTTTTTTCAACGAAAACCTTTCTGGAGTGTTTTTCACAGCCTCCTTTACATTATTTCATCATATGGCACGTTTTTACAACATGTTTGAAAAATCGCATTTTTTTTCGACATAGTATAGTAAGGCGTATTTTTGCGCCAAAATTTTTTTTTTTTTTTTCCAACGAAAACCTTTCTGGAGTGTTTTTCACGGCCTCCTTTACATTATTTCATCATATGGCACGTTTTTACAATATGTTTGAAAAATCGCATTTTTTTTCGACATAGTATAGTAAGGCGTTTTTTTTGCACCAAAATTCATGATGATTTTTTTTTTCAACGAAAACCTTTCTGGAGTGTTTTTCACAGCCTCCTTTACATTATTTCATCATATGGCACGTTTTTACAACATGTTGAAAAATCGCATTTTTTTTCGACATAGTATAGTAAGGCGTTTTTTTTGCGCCAAAATTCTTTTTTTTTTTCTCAACGGAAACCTTTCTGGAGTGTTTTTCATGGCCTCCTTTACATTATTTCATCATATGGCACGTTTTTACAATATGTTTGAAAAATCGCATTTTTTTTCTACATAGTATAGTAAGGCGTTTTTTTTGCACCAAAATTCATGATGATTTTTTTTTTCAACGAAAACCTTTCTGGAGTGTTTTTCACAGCCTCCTTTACATTATTTCATCATATGGCACGTTTTTACAACATGTTGAAAAATTGCATTTTTTTTTGCGCCAAAATTCATGATGAGTTTTTTTCAAATAAAACCTTTCTGGAGTGTTTTTCAAGGTAAAATGTCACAAAAATGTCATAGTTTAGTATGTCGTCCAAAATTTCACAAAACTACAAACAGGTTTGGAATCCTGTGGTAATCTGGAGACATCTGGTCAAATACTTCATCCAAAAGTCCCAGATTTACTGAAAGATCCTGTTCTGAAGATGTATCACTCATTCATGGCAAAATGATGTAGAGAGATGTAGATAACAGTGTGTGACGGTTCTACTATGGAACCAGTTTGACATGTTCAGGTGTTCTTTGTGTGAAAACTCAGAGATTTCAGGGATCAGAAGGTGGTTTTCAACTTTCTTTGTTAACTTTCTGCTTCAACTTTAAATTAAATTTCCTTGACTAAGCCAGCCCTCTGGATTTCCAGGAAGCTGTGTTCCTATTGGCTGTCCATGTGGCTGTGTTCCTATTGGCTGTCCAGGTGGCTGCTTGGTGTTGTCAGGAACACCTGAGCAGCTCAGTGTCTTCCTGCTTCATGTGGCTGCAGCCAAACATTTCCTCTGTTTCTCTTCACCACTGAACCGGGTTTGGCTCCATTGCTTCAGTTTGTTCTTTAGGCGTTGGCTTGCAGCTTCCAGCAGTAAAATCATCTTTAATGTGTTTCTTGGTGTGTTTTAGGGCTTTGTACTGGATAGTTGTCTTGGTAAATGTGGTTCTTTAGTCACAGTTAGCACATGGTGCTAATGTGTGCAGTGATTAGTGGATTTGGTGCAGCTGAGTTGTGTCTTTATCTTGGCTGTAGTGAGTCTTCAGAGGTTTTTGGTCAGACACATTCTGTATTCTTGTTTGAGAACCAGCGTTGGTTGTCCAGAAGGTAAGAGTTCCTGTCCTGATTCTCTGTTCTCAGAGGTTCTCTGGTAGGCTGCAGGAGACTTTAGCGTTTGGGTTGTACTAGTTTGGTTTTTGTATGGTTTCATTTGGACGACTATCTTGAGGCTCCTCCATGTGGTTTAGTGAGGTTTTCTGGAACAGTTCTACAAAGCAACCTGCAGCAGAAGAGACTTTGAGAGTTTTTAGGAAGTTCTGGAGACCAGACTTTAGAGCAGCAGAAACATTTGTCAGCAGTTTGAGCAGGAGAAGGTGAGCTTCAGAGTAGAAATGAGACAGAAACCTTCTTGACCCGTGTGGTGAGGTCCTGTACCAAGAGTTTGAGCAGGTTGTGAAGAGTCTGTAGTTCTTTGGTCTGAAAGCACAAGAAGAGTCGACTCATTAAAGGAGAAAACAGGAGATATTGTTGGTTCTTCTGTCACTCTGCAGTTTCCTTAGAGTGAATATCAAGTTTATATTTTAAATGATTTCCCATGTGAGCCCAAGAAGACTTCAATAAACTCCCTCCATCCCCTGAACACAACATATTTTATTACCATGTTAAATCTTTTTTTAAAAAATGTTTTTGAGTTGTAATCATAGTTTTAGTAGTTTTTTCTGTTTGCTTGTTTAGTTTTGTCATCTGTGTGAAAGGTGCTAAACAAATAAAGTTGAATTGATAAAGTGAATAATTGACTAACTCATGATTGTGACAACAGAAGTATTTTCATTGAGATTTAAGGGTTTGTTTCATTTTTAAGGTTGGGGTTAAAATCTTGACAGAAAAAAAGATTGAAGAAATAAACTACATTAAAAAAGCAATTAAATCAAAGGAAAAAAGCATTTAATACAATAAACTTTGAAAAAGAAAATTAAACATTAAATACAATTAAATAATACATGTAATTATGAAATTAAACAAAGTTTTTTGAACAAAAATATTAAACATTAAAGATGAAATATTTTAGATAATTAAAAATTTAAAAAATACAAAACATTTAATTAGATTATTAAACCTTTAAAAGGACAAAACATTTAATTAAAAAATTAAATGTTTAATTAGTAAATTAAATCTTAAAGACAATAAAACTTTAAACAGGAATTAAACAGAAAATACAATGAAGCATTTAAAAAGAAAATTAAACATTGAAAGGTGGTAAAACATTTAAAAAGAAAAACCTTAAAGATTTAATCGAAAAATTAAACATTGGAAAAAAAAAGGAAATTTTTCAAACAAGCAGATAAAACATTTGAAAAAACAATTAAACATTAAAAAGACAAAACATTTGGAAATCAAATCAGACATTAGAAAAGAATAAAAGGCGAGAAAAGAGCAAAATTAAACATTTAAGAAGAATCAAACTAAAGACAAAACATTTGAAAAGACACCAGTTAGACTTTAGAAGATCAAATTAAACAGAAGAGACAATAAAACGATGAAAAAGAGCAAAAACAGATCAAGTCTTAAAGCGTTTTCTAGTCTGAAATGAAAACATCAAGTTGTTTCTTCAAACATTTCCTCTTTCTATGTTCTTGGTTTGATTGTGGACAGATTTACTAAGAACTCATTTCAGAAAACTGCTTTCCAGATAAAGTCTACTAGTAGTTGAAGGCATTGATCAAACTAATGTTACCTTCTGATCTCCACAAACTTTACTGTTCAGTGAAGAGAATCAAAGTTTGTTCAGTATTTCTAAAAAACCCACAGGTGAAGGTCTGAGAAGAACTCAGATGGATGGTCTAAATGTGAAATCAAGACTCATGGTCACAAGTTTTAAGGCTTCTGTTAACCAGAAAGTTCAAACTAACAGAGAAGTACTGAGAAACTTTTAAAATTTCAGTCCGCAGACTGTCTAAAGGTTCAAACTAACAGAGAAGTACTGAGAAACTTTTCAAACTTCAGCCCTGAGACTGTCTGAAGGTTCAAACTAACAGAGAACTACTCAGGAACTTAGAAGATATCAGTCCTTGGACTGTCTGAAGGTTCAATCTAACAGAGAACTACTGTGAGACTTAGAAAATTTCAGCCCTCAGACTGTGTGAAAGCTCAGGTCCTGAGGACTCGGGAGGTGTGGAGGCTTTGGAAAGTCTTGGAACTGAGGGTTCCACCCTCCAGCACAAAGGCTGAAGTCCAACCTCCTGAGAAAAACGGTTGAGTCAAGACTCGAGTTAAAAAAAAAACTCGAAAACGAGAAAAAATAGATGATAAATGCGCAAAAAAAAGAAGAATTAGTATCTGAGTGAGTAGCTCAGGGGGATAAGAAGAGGACTACAGAGTGGAGGGTCGCAGGTTCGAGACCCGCCACCGGCAGTTTTCTTTCTTTGTCTTTGTCAGGATTTTGAGAAAATTTAAGAAGTGTCTGGTCTTGAACCAGCGACCTGCAGCTCCATAGGCAAATCCTTAACTCACTGAGCTACAGATCAGATACAAAGAAATAAATTCGTCGTCCCTTTGGCATCGTAGTTCCTCAAGTGACCACATGGGTGGAGCCAAGGCGGAGTCTGGGTGGAGTCAGGGCGGAGAGTAGGTGGGGAGGTGGGTGGCGGCCTCCCCCCTCTACTCCCCCACCTCCCCACACCGCCCACCACACCTTCCCCCGCCCGACGAGTTCTTCGAGTCTCCACGAGTTCTTCGAGTCTCAACAGGTTTTCCCGAGTTTCTGGAGTTTCTACCAGGTCAGAGGCAGAACAAGTTGTCATGAAGAGGTGTTGAAGTCGGCCAGGATGGACTGACTTTTTACAGCGACTAGAAGGAAGACCACTAGAAGAGCAGGTCTTTAACCACCATCCATAAAATCCATGGAGTTGCTCCAGAGAAATGAAGGAAGGTCAACTTTTATCAACCTCCATCCAGATGTTCAACTTGATATCTTTACTTTGACATTTTTAGCACCACAAACCTTTAGTATCACACTTTATTATCATTTATTAGGACTTTCATGGAATCCACCAGCAGATTTACTTTTTGTTGACAAACTTTATTCTTGTCATCGTGGGACAGCAGTATTTAAAACTGTTCCTTCTATTTGACCTCATGTTTATTAGTTTTAGTTTAGAAAGTTATTTTAATTGTCGATTAGTCTCTTAAAAACCAAATAATAAATTGGATTAGTCACGAAATTTTAATTTCTTACTTTGTCATATTTTAGATATGACAAAAAATATAAAAATAAAGCATCTTGAGACAGTTTGACCTGTAATTGGCGTTATATAAATAAAATTGAATTAAAATTGTATATATCTTGTAATGTTGGAGTAATTCAGCCATATATGTTGGAAAACACATTTTCTTTGTCCATTAATCTGTTGATTGTTTTCTCCACTAATTCATGTTTTGGTTTATAAAATGTCAAACCCAAATATATTCAGTTTACTGTCATAAAAACCAAAAAGATTTACATTCATGATGCAGGAATCAGGCATTTTTTCACTTTTTATCTTAGTTTAGTCAGAAAGATAGTTGATAATGTGTGAATTGTTGCAGCTTGTGAGCCGTAAAAGGTTTTAATCTTTGGGGCCGAGTGTCAGAAAACATTTAGAAACCAACATCAACAAAACACTCAACAAAGATTTGAACACCATTAAAGGGAAATCCAACTTTTGCATGACAATGTCAAATTAAAGGACATTTATTTCCAACGTAAATGTGTGATATTCATCCTCTGGAGCTTTCTCTTCACATCGTCTTCCACCTGGACTGGTTTGGTCGGGAGCATGTGCAACAAACATTTGAAAAACTGCACTTTAACATCAATGAATGACACTGAAGTTTAATCTCTACATAAATGAGACTGAGTCTGGATGTGCTGCTCTGTCATTAACTCCTAAGTTTAGGTAAAGTTCAAACAAAAGAGGACAGTTCAGATCAGATTTGAGAATGAGCTTATTTTGAACAAACATCTCAGACTTTCTGAGCTTCAGCACCTCCAGCAAGATATTTTAACAACAAGCAACTCAAGAGATCCACAAGTTGGAGAGAGTTAGCTTTAGCTGAGCCAAAGAACATGTGGGACGCTAACCTAGCAAACATTTCAGACTTTTCTCTGTGAATTCTGAGAAATAATTTCCTATTTAATGACAGAGCTACACATCTTAACTCAGTCTCATTAAAACAGACTCTAATTCAGTGTCATCCATCCATATTAAAGTGCAATTACCCAAAATGTTTGTTGCATGAGCTCCAACAAAACCTGTCCAGGTAGAAGGCCACTTTGACAAACAGGAAGTGGAAGATTCCAAGCAGATTTATAGAAGGGGGAACCGGACTGTACTAAGTGTGGTCCAGTATAGAGGGGTGTTTTGTGGGTTTTTAAGGCTGATAATGATTATTAGTGAGACCTTTGGAGTAGATATTCATTTGCAGTAAATGAAAGTATTTAAAATCTTGGAGTTAAACTTAGAAGAACACAAACTCTAACAGAAAACTTTGTTGATATGTTTTTGTTTTGTTTACAGATGTTAAGTTAAAGGAGTTTTAATCGTGACGTATAACCAATCAAATCACTCCAGAAGACAGAGCGACCACAGGTAGATAAAGGTTCAGAGCCAAAGTAGCACCATTTTTAAATTGATTTATTACCGTAAATCAGTAAAAAATAAAATACTGATAATCAGTAAATCAGTCAGCCCACAATTACTACAATTCTACAATGTATGTCTCTTTCCTTTGACTTGTTATTTGTACAATATACGATGTATATGATGGTGTTTTTTCATCCCAAAGGCTATACTATGATGTTTTCTAAGAGACATACCATGCTACTCTGGTTGTTCTGGCTCTGGGCTGCTGCACTCCTCCTCTGTTGTTTTCTGGATTGTACTCAGCTGCATGTCTTCATCCACCCGGCCTCCATTGACTCGTCCCGCCTGCCGTCTCTGGAGCTGAAGCTGGATTGGAACAGACCAAAGTACAGTCCAATCACGATGCCAGCTGCCTCTCAAAAGGCTCCTTCATCTGGCAGGTGGCAGCACTTCTTCTGAGGGGAAGCTGAGCTGGTCCAGCAGAACTTTGGAGATGTGTTCCAGTGGTTGGTGGATATGTGGGGAGATAGAGAGGGACCTTTGAATTGTTCACAAAGGAAAACAGGGAACCCATTGGTAGCTTTAGTTTAGGCTGCTACTGCGGTGTGTTTTTGGGTTTTAAGAGGTGAACAGGAAGAGTTTTTTTTCGTATTGATTATCTTTTACTTTGTTCCTGGTTGGAATGCCCATCAATGTCAACATGAAGTTCACTTTAGTTCTGTTTATTTATTTTTATTTTACTAACACCCATTTGCTTTTAACCCCCTCAGATGTTGATTTGTTGTAAACTTACTCTTTCAAATAAATACTCGTTTAACCCTCTGGAAACCAGCGTTTGGACTGTTTTTGTGTTGCTCCTCACCTACTGACAGCTGTGGACTAAAGGCTATACTGTGACGTTTTTAGAGCAACATGCTAAACTATAGGCATTTTTAATTGACATATTACTATGACCTTTTTTTTGTTTTAGGTTTTTTGTTTTAGTTTTTTTTTTGTTTTTTAGCAACATATAAGAATTTGAACAGTTTTAAAAATTACTATACTTTTACTTGTGCAATGAAATATTATTCTAAGGCATTTTTTAGATGACATATTATACTCTGATGTTTTCTTGAATAACATACTATTTTGACAATATCCTGCACTATGACATTTTTGAACCACATATCATACATGATAATTTTAGGCAACATCCCATCATTTTGTGCTTTTTGAACCACATAATAATCTATGGGTTTTTTTTGCCGACATGCTGTACTATGAACTACAGGCCATACTATGTTATTCTTGAGTAAAGCATACTATACTTTGACATTTTCTGAACTACATCCTATACTATGGCGTTATACACAGAGTGCTTTGGTTACATGTTGATTTATAATCTAGATTTTTTTCTGTTTTGTTTTTTGATGGGATTACCACAGACCTGACTGAACACCGTTGACACCCACCTGAGGGAGACGCTGCCTAAGATCTCAAGGCTGCTTGGTCGTGGTCTTTCTGGTCCTGCTCCAGAACGTCTTCATCAACTACGTCTTCTTTTGAAGAGGCCCTCAGATGCTGCAATCTCTGACCTTCAGGAGGAACTGCTACTTTCACTCTGTAACGAGACGGCGGTTATTTTAAAGACCCAGCTCCTGGTAGCTTTGAATGAAAGTTTAACACCCATCAAAACAGAACTACAGACAGTTAAATCTGAGCTGTCGGTCAGTATTTCAAACATCAAGTCCAACCCAGCTGTCCTAAAGCACACTGTGGGTGAAACGGAAACTTCACTCTCCACATCACTGACGACATCATCACACTCCAAAGCAGAGCACCTGTCTGCTGAACTTTTAAAAGTGGACTATAAATGTGAAGAATGTGAGCAGCAGCAGCCTGTGAGCAGCGGAACAGATGTGATCAGAAAGAAGTCATTTTCTTTTTTCTTTTCTTTCTGGTTGACTTGATGCTGTCAGATGCAGATGTTGGAGCTGATTCTGATCTTTCAGGATAAAAAGCTGCTTTTTCAAATTCATGAAACTGATGTCATTTAAAACTATCAGAGTCTGTTTTAGTGTCAAATTAAAGCTGATTACTGACAACTAGAACATTAACGTTACTGTTTTAATCACATTTAAGTTTCCTGAACGTTACATTAACATCAACCAGCCACAGTTTTATGAACTTAATGAACCACATTACAGGAACACAACACACTTCAGCTGCTGACAGGAAACAACACAAACATCGTTAGCTTGATGCTACATTTAGCTGCTAATCAGGACTGGTCAGCTAGCTCGGTCAGCATCGCTGATTCACATTAAAGCTAATATTCACTGGATGCTAACTCTCTTCTCTGGTCAACACACACAAATAAACTCCACCAACTCCTGGGGTTCACTGCTCACATTATATCTGACTCTGAAGTTGAACATAAGGTTCATTAAAACCGGCACCGATCAGTAAATTATCATTTAGTACCAACCAGCTGTCAGAGTCCTTCAGTGTCTGTTGGTCGAATCAGCCGAAGGACTGAATTACTGAACTGAAAACTCATTAAAACAAGACAACGGACAGTAAAACTGTCTGTGGAAAATGTGCTGCTGCTCCACCGATAAATACCAACAAACTAAAACAAACTTGGTGGAAGTGTTGCTTTTAGTGATTTATTTAACAAATAGCAAATATGAGGCTTTTGTTTTTCTGGAAGTAAAAGGAAACGTTGCTTAGCCGTAGTTTCCTAACTTAACTTTAGCTGCACTTTCACCATGTTCTGATAGATCAGTTTTTTTATATTAAAATAGCTGCACTTCCTTTGTATATTTGGTCGTTTCTTATGTTGCTGCTGTTTCATTGCAATTATATTTTAATAATATCACTTTAAATACAGATAATTGAAAAGAAAAAACTGGCTCTGAAATACTCAATGAACTGATACATCATCTAGTGTTAAACTAAATAAGAATTCTTAATAATATAAAATGGAACTGACTGAGCTGGATTAATTAAATCCAGATATTTCAAATTGAAAGAAACACAACAAGATTTCAGTCAATTAAACCTTAAATTAATTTACCTGAGAAAACCATCCTTTAATGTCTTACTTTAAAATGACCTACATTTTTAAAAAATAAGGTGCAAAGTAAAAGTTTCACATTACAGATTAATCACTGATGAACATTTAATTGCATTAACTAAATTATTATGAGGAAACAGAAATCAATTTCTAATATTTCTATCAAATATGTTTATGTCTATAAAATGTACTGGACGGCAATAAAAATGTCTGCATAGTGAAATATATGAAGTCCATCTGCATTTATGCATCGTATTCATGTTTAAATAACAGGAACTGCAGCCCACGTTCAGTCAAGTTAGCAGAATTACGGATAAACAAAGTTTCCAGGTATCTCTTTCAAAATAAAAGCCGTGATTTGTTTTACGGAAAAATTACGTGATTTCAAACGTGATTTTGAAAATGTAAACAAACTGTAATCAGCGTTAGCTTGCTGCTCCACTTGCTCTGAATATTTTTGTTCTCGTCTTTGTCAAGCCCAAAGGAAAAATGAATCCATATTCTGGCTACATTACCGACAACAGCGTCCCTGGAGTGACCGGAAAGGTTAGCCGACCTAGCGGAAGTGCTAATGAGGTCTGCTCTGGCGCGGATTATCACCGTCACACATGTAGCTTTGAAAATAAATCTTCTACAAGACACAGAGCTGTAGCTCCGTTTCAGTGTGAGCTCTAATGTTTCTCTGTGTCTGACTTCCTCTAATAAAATCCTCCTGTTCACTGGGAGCTGCAGCTACCAGAGATATGAATATCTGTGTATGGTCAGACTGAGAGCCGGAGAGCAGTGATTGGTCAGACTGAGAGCCGGAGAGCAGCGATTGGTCAGACTGACTGAGAGTCGAGGCCTCTCTGTCCCGCCCACATTTACAGCTTCTGCTGTTTACCTGCTGCTGCTAACAACGTTAGCGTCCAAAAATGAAGATAAACTCTACAGGTAAGTCATTTTTGTAACTAGTTGTACTCTTCTCCACATCTGGACAACATCACATATAAAGCAGTAAAGTTACTGTAAGTTAACATCAGACTATAACCTCTGATATAAACATGTTCTAACGTCATGTTTTACAATTGTTCTGTAAATCTGAGATTACGTTTCCTCATTTAGTGCTAACGCTGATGCTACATCAGGTTAGTCAGTGTCATAAACTAGTTAACTGTTAGCTGTAGCTAAGTTTCCTGCAGATCACAGCTTACCAATCATAACGAATTGATAACTGCTGTTTTAATGATCAGCAGATATAAATAAATCTACGTTGATGTTCCTCCACAGAACTGTTACTGATGAATGTTAATCTCTCAGTTCAGTTCTGAGTTAATATCTCTGTTCTTTGCTTCAGTTTTTTTTTCTCTACACCAGTGTATGGTCAGATAACTGTGGAGCTCATGCTAATGCTAGTGATTCATTAGAATAAAATAGAATAAACTTTATTGTCCATCTAAGGCAGTAAAATGGTCTTTAGCCTCAGCCAGGAAAACTAACATTTCCATAAGATTAAAAAATAGAACAAAAACAGAACACTCTGTTGTGTTCCATTCATATGCTGATGTGTTCACTCTGATATTTAACATTCCAGCAGTTGGACTGAAAGAACCTTGTAGATCTTTTCCACACTGTTAGTCTTTTCCTTCCAGTCTTGGTCTGGATCATTGGGAACATCTAGTCTGATGGACTGAGAGCTCCAGAGAACATGAACATCCAGCTGTGGTTGTCTGAAGAGTCTTTTGTCCTTCATCATTGTGAGGAAGAGCAGCACTGATGTCCTCCTCATCCTTCCAGTAATAACAATAGTGCTGCAGATTCAGCTCCTCTCTTCAGAATACAACTTGTCTTGTGACTGTTCAGTATTTACACTTCACTGTCAGCAACACGTTGTTTATTTCATCCATTTATTACATGTGTTTACACATCTTTACAGTTCACAATTGTTAAATAATGTAGTTTTTAAATGTGCAATAAAGGTAATAATGAAGCTCCTGCCCTGAATGTGTTGATGTTTTAATGCTGCATATCTGCTATAAATAACATGGACTTTTTATATTGTATTTCTGCTCCAACAGCAGAGATGCAGTTAAAGGTGATAAATAGAACCTGTGAACACTAAGAACAGAGAATAATAAGCTGCTGAGAGTTGGTCTGTCCTTCTGTAAGTGAAAGTTAAACAGGAAGTGGTTCACTGAGGATGTCGTCCATTCAGTCTCCTTCTTCACAACCAGATGAGGTTTTCCTTCTGCTGGCTTCACTCAGAAGATCCTCACAGTGAACATGAGACACCTGAGATGAAGACAGACAACACAGTATCAGCATCAACAGCAGAGGTTCGTCATTACTTTGATCATATTCTGGGAGTTTATTTTTCCAGTCTACACTGCAGGAATACGTACTACAACATGTGAATCAGTCATTAAACAATGTTAACGACTAGACAGCAGATTTACTGTTTTCTCCAGTTTAACTTCAGAGACTCAGCAGATATTCAGGACTACTGACAACACAGAATCTTAACCTTACTGTTTTAATTACATTTAGGTTTTCTAAACGTTACATTAATGTGAACCAGCGTCTCCAAGAACAGTTTTATTAACTAAATGCACCACATTACATGAATACAACACACTTCAGCTGTTTACATGAAACACAACACAAACATCGTTAGCTTAATGCTACGTTAGCTTTAACCAGGCTATGACTGAGCAGCTAGCTCGGTTAGCATCGCTAACATTAAAGCTAATATTTACTGGATGACAACTTTCTTCTCTGGTCAACACACACAGAAATAAACTCCACCAACATCTGGAGTGCATGGCACACATTATATCTGACACTAAAGCTGCATATAAAGTGCATTAAAGCGGCACCGATACGAAAATAAACATTAACTTACCGAACTATCAGAGTCCTTTCAGTGTCTGCTGGTAGAATCAGCCGAAGGTAGAAAACTGGTTAAAACAAGCCAACGGGCAGGAAAACTGTCTGTGGAAAATGTTCTGCTGCTCCACCGATAAATAAACCAACAGTTATTATATCAGAATTAATCCAAACGAGGAGAGCAGTCTCTGCTGCCTCCTCCATAGGACCTGTCAATCATTCCAGACCAGACTGTCAATCAAGTAGTCCCGCCCCCTGGCTTCGTAAAACTTTAACGCTCTATAAAAAATTCAATATTGATTTATTTTAAGATCGGCCACCTGATCTCTCATTTTGACCATGAAAACTAATGGAAAAAAATTATATCCAGTCTATGCACCGTCCTCTGTTTGGCTCCACACTTGCTGATGACCACTTCCGGTCTCAGAAAATGAAAAAACGGACCTTTTTTCGTTTCTGTCTCTTACCGATTTTACTTTTTTTGTTATTCCAAATATAAAATGAAGATCAACGCATTTTAAAAATGTATATCCCTTTTTGATCATGAAAAGGAAAAACGCCTTGTATTTCAATTTTAATTTTTGTATTTTATAACGAAAATCAAATAACCCCGTTTTTTTGTTTTTCAATACCCGTTTCAGAACGGAAAATCCAATTGCCAGATAAATACACGGACCAATAACACACAGGGCTTACTAATAATCATACAGGAGTTCAAAAGTAAATCTACAGAGGAATTGGAATTCACTAGAGAAGTAACAACACTTACACGAGCTCTAGAAAAAACGATCTACATGAAACCAGAATCCACTCACTAGTCTGGAATGCTCGTGCTGAGGTTCAGCGTGAATGGACTGAAAGGGGACCAGGTGTAGACCTAGATGAGGGGGAGTTGGACGCTGGGAAGCTCTGGGTGGCATGCAGCTGTTCTGGAGGCTGCGGCGTCCAGGAAACGGGGGAGACTGACCAGGTGAGTTGTTGCAGCCAGGGTTCTTTGATCCAAGAACAGCGGGAGCAGGTGGACACGAACGGCCGGGATCCAGACTAGGAGGAAGCAAAGACAACAGTTACCAGTTTACACAGTTTGGAGGCTGGAGTGAACGGTGCAAAGACTGACTGTAGATCCTTCACGGTCTGGCACAGAATGATGAGTAGAGTCAGGCTTTATTGTAGAGGATGGCTTCTGATTGGCCCTGCTCCACCTGCTCCACCTGCTCCACCTGCTCCACCTGCTCCACCGCAGCCTCTATGCCAAGCACACCTATAGAAAAAACAGAAGGGGAGGGGAAGTGGGAGAACCCTGTCTAGAGCCTGCTTGGAGCAGGCCTAACATAGTTTAGTATGTCGTCCAAAATGCTGTCGTTTCATCTTTAAAAAAAACGTTAAACACGAAGTAGTAATGTGACGAAACAGGGAGTAGAATTTTAGGACTCTTACTGTAGTTTTTCTGTCTACAAAGTTAAATTCAGATATTAAATATTGAGATCTCTAGAATTTGGATCAATTTGTGGCTGTCCAGTGACTACAACCTATAAAGGTACATACGTATTATCAACAAAATCTTTTGAGGTACAAAAAAACGCTCGTTTGGCCGTAAAATGAAGTTTCAGGCACTTTGAGTTTCAAAACTCATTTAAAGAAACAGTAGAATTTTATGGCTCTTTTACTGCAGTCTCCATTCCTATAAGGTGAAATCCTGATATTAAATGTTGAGATCTTTTAAATTCAGATCAAAATTTGTGCCCATCCATCAACAACAACCTGCTAAAGCACATAAATATTTATATTTATCACTTGTTCTGCAGTAAAATGATGAAGGTTTAGCCACTAAATATCTTCTTAAATATCCACATTTTATGCCACAAACGTTTCAGAGCAGAAGTTGTTCTAAAAACGTGAAGTTGTGGAGCTCCTGTTTGGACCAGAGTCGATCAGAACAAACTGAAAGACGACAAAGACGTTCCACCATTTAGAATATTTTAATCTGCATCACTTTGAAACAACAAAATCCCTGTAAACATTACAAAAACAGCACCTGTGTCGTTGGAGGAAAGAGTGGACCTGGTCTGACAGGAAGGAAGAGGAGATGATGAATGAGGAGGAGAAGCAATAATAGAAGAAGAAGCAGGTAGAAGAAGTAGAAGAAGACGTTAGAAGTAGTAGCAGAAGAAGTAGTGGACGAAAAGATGTAGTAGCAGACAGAAGGAGAAGATGTAGGAGAAGTAGAACAAGATGTTAGAAAAAGAACAAGGAAAAGTTAGAAAGAGTAGAAGTTAGAAGTTGTAGAACAAGAAGAATTAGAAGAATATGTAGGAGAAGAAGATGAAGTCGTAGAAGATGAAGTAGAAGAGAAAGTAGTAGAAGAAGAGCAGCAGGCGGACATGAAACCATAAATAAGCTGCAGTTTGAGGTGATGGAGGACCAGGTAACTCCTTAAATCTCCTCCTGAGAGTTCTTGAAGCACATTTGAAGGTTTGTTTTTATTTTTTTGTTCCTCAGTCCTCAACCTGCAGCAGCATCCAGGAATAAAAAGCTGCTTCAGGCTTCATGAGAAGGCTCCAGTGGGTTTGCTGTGTTCAACCAGAAGAACCCTAAAGGTTCCTGAAGGAACCCTGCAGAGACCGAAGCACCTGAAGTTTCATCCATCGACGGTGAGACAAACATCCAGGTGGAGGAGAAGCGAGTATTGCTTAAAGTGAGGCAGACTCTGGGCACCAGGATGGGAAGGAAGGTGATTGTTGCTCTGGAATCTGATTGGACGTCACGAGGACGAGGCAGTGCAGCGAGCCGAGCTTCAACAACGTCGTGCAGGAGGTTAGAAACGCCTCGAATCCAACAAAGACGCTGATTTGTTCTGTTCTGTTCAGGACTCAAGGCACAGCAGGAGGTTCAAACTAAATCCACCAAAGTTTCCCCATCAGATCCTCACAGAAGAGCTTCTCTGAAATTTAGACGCAAACTGGAATAACTGCACAGCTTCAGGTCCTGAATGACTAAGATTTGCTGTTTGGTCAATAAAATAGAAGAAATGGAGAAAAATGTTGATTGTTTTTAAAAACATTAGGTTTTCTGTCATAAAAGCAGAAAAAAACTGAATATATTCAACTTTAAGAAGCTGGAGTCAGAGAATTTAGACCTTTTGTCCTTAAAAAAAACATAAAATCTATGATCAGAACAGCTGCAGATGTCACCACAGTTGACAAATAATTGATTATAAAGGAAACTAACTGCAGAGCTTCAATAATTAACTGAGAAAATGATCATTTTCTTAGTTAATCGAGGTGTTATTTGACATTTTTCACCATTTCTGACTTTTTATAGACCGATTTATCATGCCTTGCTTTGCATAAAACCTCAAAATGCTCAGTGTTATGTCATAAAGACAGAAAAAAATATTCAAATTTAAGACACTGGAATGAGAGAATTTAGACATTTTTTTGATTGACAGATTTAAACTTATAGTTTGGTCTCTAAAATGGATGAAAATGGTGAAAAATCTCAATTGTTTTCAAAAAATATTCAGTTTTCTGTCATAAAAGCAGAAAAAAACCTGAAAATATTCAACTTTAGGAAGGTGGAATCAAGGAATTTAGACTTTTTCCATTTAAAAAAACAACCTAAAATCAAAGATCAGAACAGCTGCTGGATGATTCCATAGTTGACAATTAATTGATTTTAAGGACAGTGACTGTAGAGCTGCAATAATTAACTGATAAACTGATTATTTTCTCGGTTAGTCGAGGTGTTTGACATTTTTCACCATTTTCTGACTTTTTATAGACCAATTTATTGTGTCTTGCTTTGTCTTAAACCCCAAAATATTAAGTTTTATGTCATAAAGACAGAAAAAATCTTCAAATATAAGAAGCTGGAATCAGAGAGTTTAGACATTTTTCTGATTGATTATAAAGGAAACTGCAACAATTAACTGAAATTATTTTCTCAGTTATATTAATAGTTTGGTCAATAAAATAGAAGAAAATGGAGAAAAACGCTGGTTGTTTTCAAAAATATTCAGTTTTCTGTCATAAAAGCAGAAAAAAACTGAAAATATTCAACTTTAAGAAGCTGAAATCAGAGAATTTAGAATTTTTCCTTTAAAAAAAAAAAAAAAATTTAAAATTAAAGCTCAAAACAGCTGCTGGTTAATTCCATAGTTGACAACTGACTGATTAAAAAGGAAACTAACTGTGCAGCTATAATAATTAACTGATAAATGCATTATTTTTGCAGTTATAGTAATAGTTTGGTCAATAAAATGAAGAAAATGGTGAAAAATGTGGATTGTGTAGTCCACAAACCCAGAAATATCCAGTTTATGGTCATAAAAGCAGAAAAAATTGAAAATATTCAACTTATAGATGCTGGAATCAGAGAATTTCGGCAAAAAAAAAAATCAATCCAACTAACAGCAGCTCTTCCACACATGAGCTGATTTTATGGTTTTGGACATAAATTCCAACAAAACTAATCTTAATCTGAGCTCAGATTCTTCAGAAATTCGATTAAAAATACAAACTAGGGCTCTGAAAACGAAGCTGGATCCAAAATAAAACGTTAAATAGAAGCTGCTGCTGAGGGATTCTGGGAAAACTTTGGTTCTAGTTTGTACTGAAGGATCCGAGAGTTTGTGCTGGTTTTTGTGTTGGTTCACGTTTAGCACCTGAAGCAGGAGCAACGAAGCAGCGTCAACAACAACAACAACAACATGTCCGCTGGTGATTTCTTCTGGTTTTCTGAGAGAATGTTTGCAGTTTTGTTGGAGGATTGTGAAACTTGGAGGCCTGAAATTAGTTTTCTGACGACCAGAAAACGAAAAATGCATCAATTTCACATTAACGTGGAAAGTTTCAGGTTTTAACGAGATATTTTCATGTTTTTCTTTCCTGAGCCGTAAATAAACGTCTGTACAAGTCGTCGTCTCGTGTCACACTAAATTCGTATGTAAAAACAAAAATTTTGTTTCAATTTTGAGCAAAAATTAAACCAGAAATTATTTTTTTGACAATCAGAAAAGTAAAAAAACGCATCAATTTTACATCATTAATGTGGAAAGTTTCAGGTTTTAAGGAGATATTTTCACATTTCAAAAGATCAAGTTGAGCAAGAAACTTCTCCAATCAAAATAAAATCTTATTCATCTCCTTTAAATGCGACTCCTTTTCACGTTATGACACAATAATTTATACAGTTCAAGGCAGAGATCTGAAAAAGTGAGCCCTAACTAAACATCCAAACGTGTCGTTTCGTGTCGCATTAAATTCGGACGTGCAAACTAAAGTTTCACTGCAATTTTGAGCAAAAACAAAGCCTAAAATGAAGTTTTCTGACAGGCAGAAAAAGTAACACATGCATCAGTTTCACATTTTAACCTGCAAAGTTTTGGTTAAACTTCAATTAAATGCAGAAAACACATATTTACTGAGTTGAACTGAAACAGATTCTGTTGTTTTTTGAACATAACGTATGTTATTGTGATAAATCATGAAAAAAAACCTGGTTTTAACGAGAAATTTTTCACATTTTAACAGGTTTTTCTTTCCTGAGGCCTAAATAAACGTCTGTACGCGTCATCATCTTGTTTTGCATTAAATTCGGACATAAAAACTAAAATTTCGCTGCAATTTTGAGCAAAAATGAGGTTTGAAATCAGTTTTCTGGAGCCATTTTGACAAACTGAAAAAGGAAACTGAATCAGTTTCAGATTATTAAAGTGGAAAGTTTCATATTTTAACGAGATATTTTCACGTTACGACAAACAAACTGATCCGGTTGAAGCAAGAAACTCCTGTTCTGACAAAATCTTATTTATCTCATTTAAATGTGACTCGTTTCACGTTATAGTAAATTTTATTGGATTTAACAATAAACTTTTCACATTTTGATGTGAAAACAAGTTTTTCTTTTCAGTCGTAAATAAACATCAGTAAATTCAGTTTTCTGTAATAAAGACAGAAAAAAATGAAAATATTCAAATTTAAGTGGCTAAAAATCACAAAATTGAGATTTTTTTCACTAAAAAATGAGTCTATGTTTAAAATAGCTGCTGGTTAATTAAACCGTTGACAACTAACAGCCAGATGTTCTTCTTATTTTGTGTGTTTTCTGTTCATGCGGCCTTTAATCCAGAATAAATCCAGATAAATTCAACGTATCGCAGAGATAAACTCATCGGAGGAGCTGCATCTGGAGGATTTCCAGGTTGTTGTTGTTGTCATAACGCTGTTTCGTCCTCGTGTTGTACAGACTGACAGTGACGTGGCACTCTGAGGAGTTTGTGTCTAGTCAAAACAAACAAAAAACAACACAACACGACAACCACGGCGGAGGAGGAGCACAAACAGCAGCTGCTGGAGGATTTTTGGTCCCTGAAGCTTCGAACCGAGACGCCGGTTTGTTGTCTCCTGTCGCTGCAGGACACTTCATGTGGAGATATTTAAAAAAAAAAACACACACAGAAGTCAGTTTGTAGGTGATCCGCGCCTTCAGCAGAGGGAAGATTTATGAATCCCGAACTCCCGACAGAAGAGGAAGAAGAGAAATTTAAAAAACAGATATGAAAGGTATCAAAAAAAAGAGAAAAAGAAGGCGACAAAAAACTCAAATATTCCCAGTTTTCCTGAAGCTTTCTAGCGATTCGACAAGTCGTCTGGATTTCCTGAAGTGAAGGTGTGTTTTTTTTGTTTGTGTTGGTGTGTAAGGCCTTTGTGTCGTCGGTCAGCAGGAGGTAAAGTCCGGATCAGGCGATCTCCATCTCCCGCTCGATCCCAACGTACTTCAGAGCGTCCGCCTGGCTGTACCTGAAAATAAACGGGAAAAACACCAAGATTCAAGTGAGTTTGGATTCGTTCACTCGCTTCATGGATTAATCCATTACTCTCAGCAGGAGAAGGAACAAACTACCGGTGAACACCCCCACGTTTTCACAACTTTGGACCGGTCCAAAAGAACTGATTTAAATAATCGTCTACTGAACGTTTACTCTGAGACAAACGCACCAACATCATGTAAAATGAAGATAAAACAGAAGCAAAGAGACACAAAATTACCCAAAACAACTACTAGGAGCCAAAAAATAGCGACAAAAAGATACGCAACAACCACAAACAGACCCAAACTAAGAAAAAATAGATGGAAAATGAACACAAATGAACGCAAAATGACTAAACTAAGTAAAAGGAGATGGAAAATGAGATGCTAATTTAATGCAAACAGAGATAAAAACCATTATTAGATCCAAAAAGGCTGCAAACAGACAAAACAATCACAAATGGACCTGAACTAAGACAAAAACAACGCAAAATCAACACAAAATGACCAAAAACTAGAATGTAACTGATTAAAGTGATGCAAAATTAACGCAAACAGATGTTAACTTAATGTAAACAGAGATATATCCACTACTAGATGCATAAAATAGCCCATAATAGATGCAAAACAACCACAAATGGAACCAAACCAAGAAACAAAAAACCCTAAATGATCTTTCTGGTTGCTTTGTGCGTCTTTGTGGTGTTTCTCTTGTTTTCCCCTCTGACTGACCTGTAGTCGAAGAAGAGCTCCTCTCCGGTCTGGATGGCTCTCTTGGCGAAGATCCCTATCCTGTGGTCGCCGTTCACCATCATCACTGCAGAGAAAACACTCGTCAGCCGCCTGCTAAAGAACCACAAACACCCTGAAACTGTTTCTCACCTTTTGCATAGCAGTTGGGGTTGACGGAGTGGTTGGCAAAACGGATCTTGTTGCCTTTCCTCGTGGCGTCGACGACGAAGTCTGCGGAGAAACGAAAACAGCGGGCGTTTTATTAGCAGCTCGGCCTTCGTTTCACGTTAAAATTCAGGCACGGAAGACGTAAAATCGGCAGCCGAGACGGGAAACGTGTGCAGGTTTTTACCATTGTTGAGATTGAAGAGGAAGCTGCACATGTATTTGTCGTAAACCTTCCCTCTGCGGTCGGCTTCGTCCTGGGAGATAATCTGCAAACACACGTCAGATTTTACTCATTTTAATACTTTCACAGCTAAATTTGTGCACTTTTTAAAAAATTATTTCATCAAAGTGTTGCAGAGCATCAAATGGGCCTCAAAAAAATCAGATTTACAGCCAAAAATAGTGTTTCCTGCCCCTTTAGATTTGTTAATATATATAAAACAGCAGCAAAGACACTTAAAACAAACACTAAGAGCCAAAAAAACAGCAACAAACTGATAAAAAAACACTATAAGAGCAGAAAGACGCAAATTGATGACTGAGAGGCCGAATCAAGTAAAGAGACTCAAAATGAACACAAAAAGATGCTAAGCTTGCTAAACAGAGACAAACCAACCACTATTAGACACAAAACAATCACAAAAACACCCAAACCAAGAAAAAAAAAGATGTTAAATAAACACAAATAAATGCAAAATGACCACATAGACACTCAAAATGACTTAAACGAAACACCAAGACCCACAGAACGACAACGAAGACACACAAAAACAGAAGATATGAAAATTTACCACAGCAAGGCAGAACCAAGTAAAAAGGGACACAAAATGTACACAAATAGATGCTCTGATTTAATGTAAACTGAAATAAAACCACCTCCAAGATGTACAAAATGACCATTACTAGATGCAGCATGACCACAAAGACACACAAAATGATCAGAAAGTGAATAAAACAGACACAAAACCACCACAAAAAGAAGCAAAATTACTCAAAAACAACTATTAAAATCCCCAAAACAGCGACAAAGACGCACAAAAAGAGCAGAAAGATAAGAAAATTTACCAGAGATTCAAAAAGAACACAAACAGATGCAAAACGACCACAAAGACACACAAAAAAGACCAAAAGTGAGAATGTAACTGACTAAAAGTGATGCAAAATCAAACTTAATACAAACAGATACAAAACCACTGCCAGATGCAAAAATGGATGCAAACAGGCACAAAAAAACCCACAAAATGGACGCAAACCAAGTACAAAGAGACGCTAAATTAACAAATAGATCCAAAATGACTGAAACTAATCAAAAAGAGATATAAAATTAGCATAAATAGATGCTAATTGTAATGCAAACCATGATAAAGCCACTTGCAACATGGCTGCAAATAGACACAAAACCATAAACAGACCCAAACTAAGACTAAAAAGAGACACAAAATTAACACAACTAGATGCAAAATGACAGAAGTAAGTAAAAAGAGATGGAAAACAAACATAAATAAGTGTAAAAGGACCCCAGAGACACAAAAAATGACCAGAAAGAGAATGTAACTGACAAAAGGAGAGGATAAAACCACCTCTTAGATGCAAAATGGCTGCAAATAGACACAATACAACCACAAATGGATCCAAAAAAAATAAACATGAAAACCAAAATATTACACATTACATTGAAATATTGTACCAGAAAATGTAACAATCAGTAATAGTAATCCTTATTAATTCACAATTAAATGATCTTTCTGGTTGTTTTGTGTCTCCTCCTTGAGTAATTTCATCTCTTTGCTGCTGTTATATGTTTGTTTTGTTGGTTCTCACCTCTCCACAGTATTCAGAGATGAACTCGTTCTTCTGGACCGGTTCTTTGATGAAGATTCCCCAACCGGCCACGTCTGACGGAGCCAGCAGCAGGTGCTGAGAGGAAAAATACCGGATTTAAATTATCAACAATACACTTATCTGCTGTTATTCTTGGTAAAAAAAAATGGAATTACAGAAAGCCTCTAGTAAAATCACAGGAAAATTATTCATTTACATGTTGACAGACGAATAACAAACAAACCAATGCTGTAAATAAACATCAGAAATCCATATTTTTTCAAGAAATATAAATTTGTTCTTTTTAACCTTTTCAAAAAAAATTGTAATTTTTCTTTTTACTGTATTTAAATCAGGAAAAAAAGTCAAATTATTTTACAGATTTTTTTGTAAGACAAAGTGTAAATTAATACTTTTTTCCTGAGATTTTAATCAATTAAATTAGATAAAAGTACAATTATTTACAGATATTTGCCGTTATTTAAAGAAAATGTTCGTATATTTAGGAATATTAAACAAAAAATATTAAGAATTTTCCCCTAATGATAGCAATTTTAGTAAATAACTTTGTCCTGTTTTGTTAAATTATAGAAAATTGTAAAATTTTAAAAAGTATTAATTTATACACTGACTTATAACATAATTTTTAATGGCAAATAAGTAAATTACTTTTCTTAACAAATGTATTTGTTAAAGACCAAAAATTACTGTATTTTTACTGTATCTAAATTAACTAAAAATATAATTATTTTACAAATATTTGCCGTTATTTTAAAGACAATTTATCTATATCTAGACCTGAAAACCAAACAAACAAAAAAATATATACAGATATATTTTTTAAATAATATATTTTTTTTACTGTATTTAATATTTTCACCCTTTTGCTAAATTACAGACAATATCTAGTAAAATCATGGAAAAAAGTATTAATTGACACGCTTCCTTCTAACATCAAAAACATTTATTTTAAATAACAAATAAATAAATGTATTTGTTAAAAGACTAAAAATTAGTGATTTTTTTTACTGTATTTAAATGATCTAAAAGTCCTATTATTACAAGGATATTTGTCGTTATTTTAAAGAAAATATTTGTACATTTAGGCCTGAAAAATATTTTTTTAAATAATAATTTGTATTCTTATATTTAATAATTTTCCCATTTTGTTAAAATCACAGAAAAAGTATTAATTTACATGCTTACTTCTAACATTTTTTTTCAATGGCATATAAATCACCTTTGTAAATAAAGTTTTAAAATTACTTTATTTTATATTGTATTTAAATTAGCTAAAAAATAATTTTGTAGATATTTGTAGTTATTTTAAAGAAAATTTATGTATATTTATGCCTAAATAATGACTAACAATATTTTTTATAAGTTTTATTCTTATATTTAATAATTTCCCGTTTTATTAAAATCACAGAAAAAAGCATTAATTGACACATTTCCTTCTAACATCCAGAAACTATTCTTTAAAATTGCAACTAAATAAGTATTTTTCTTTGTTAAAAGCCCCAGAGGCTCCAGCTGCAGGTTCTAAAGGTCCGTCACCTTCTTGGCTCCTCTCTGGATGGAGCAGTTCTTGCAGGACACGTTCTTACTGTCCCAGTGATCTGCAGCGCCGCAGGTCAGACACAGATCCGGGTCGCATTCTCGGACCGCCAGGTAGCACGGACACTGTTTGGTGTTGCACTGGGCTTTGCACCGGCAACCCGGGAAACGGTTCTGACCTGCAGGAAGACAGTCCAGATGTTAGTGGAGCCGTGGTTCTGTCTGATGAAACATCTGGACAATGATGTCAGTCAAATCTGCAGAACTTTTCTCAGTAGCTTGACTTATCGCCAACGCAAGGTTTCATTTTCACCACTAATGATTCAATTTCATGTGCAATATTTAAATTTCAGATGGTATAATTCAGTATATTAAGCAATATTTAAATTTCTACTATTTTAATTTAGTCATATTTAAATTCTAATTAGAAATATTTCAATTTAATGTGCAATATTGTATTTCAAGGAAAATATTTTGATTAAATGTGCAATATGTTAATTTAATATTTAATTTTTGTGTGTAATGTTTTAATTTATTGTACAGTATTTCAGTAAAATTTGCAATATTTCCTTTAATGTGCATTTTTTTTTCAAATGAATTAATTCAATTTAATGTGTAATTTTTTAATTTCATGAGCAACACTTCAATTTATTGTGCAGTATTTTTCATGGGCAGTATTTTAAGTCCACGTGGAATAATTCAGTATAATATGCAATATTTAAATTTCTACCATTTTCATTTAGTTAGTAATATTTCAATTTAATGCGCAATATTTTATTTTCAGGTAAAATATTTCAATTAAATGTGCAATATCTGAATTTAATATTTAAATTTTGTGTGTAATGTTTTAATTTATTGTGCAATATTTCAATAAAATGTGCAATATTTCCTTTAATGTGCATTTTTAAAGTGTATTAATTCAATTTAATGTGCAATTTTTTCAATTTATTATTCAATTTTTATTTTTCAAGTGCAATATTTTAATTCCACATAGTATATTTCAGCATAAGTTATTTATCATTTAAATTTGTACTGTTAATTTAGTTAATAATATTTAAATTTTAATTACAAATATTTGAATTTAATGTGCAATATTTTATTTTCAGGTAAAATATTTTGATTAAATGTGTTATATTTCAATTTAATGTGCAATATTTAGTTTAATAAATATAAATATACAAATATTCATTTTGTGCAACATTTCCTTTTCATTTGTAATATTTTATTTTAATTTGAAATATTTCAATTTACTGTGTAATATTTGAATTAAATGTACAATATTTCAATTTCAAATGCAATAATTAAATCTGACTTGAAATATTTCATTTTCATGTGCGATTTTTAATTTTTAGATGCAATATTTCAGTATATTCATAAGTTGTATTTCAGCAACATGTGCAATATTTCAATGTAATGTGCAATGTTTAATTTTCAAATGCAAAATATCATCTTCAGGTACAATATTTTTGTAAATATTATAATATGTGAATTTATTCTGCAGTATTTCAACACACTGTGTAAAATATTCACTTTCAAGTGAAATATTAAAATTTTTGTTTATATGCAAAATTTAAGTTTAACGTGTAAATCTGAGTTTTAAGTGCAATATTTTAATATTGTCTTCATCGTATAAACTTCTTACACTCAGAGCTGCACTGGCAAAACTTCTCGCAGAAGTTCTGAGCGGTGACGCAGGGACACGAGGAGTCGCACGGCTGCCGCGGGTGGTCACATGGCTGGTAGTTATAGACGTGATTGGACGAGCCGTCTGCAGGAGGAAAAACATGCAGAGGAGTGATTAACGGTTCAACGTACGAGCTTCCTGCAGCTAAAAACAGGGATGGAAGTGCAAAAATTTAGTGTAATAATAGTCGGCAGGGTGTTAAAAACCAAAAACTAAATGGATCAGGATGAGAAATTGTTTGGAAAAATTAGATCAACTTTTCTTTTGCAGCTTTAAGTCATTTTTTCCCCAAACAATTTACTATTATTTTACAGATTTTGCCTGTTTTGTTAAAATTACAGGAAAAAATGTGTTAAATTAAATGTTGACCGTTAATTCTAAATAAAGTCCAGGTGACAGGACTGCAAAAATTACAGTTTTTTTTCATTTTACTGTATTTAAATTGGCAGAACATGTAGTTATTTTAAAGCTGTACCAGAAAGAAACAATTTTGGTCAATTATTGTAAACTGACAGAAAAAAGCACCTACCATTTTAGAAAAAATTGATAAATTGAGTTTGTATGTTTATTGTTTTACAACATTGGACAATACACAAAGTTTTTAGTTTTACTGTATTTTAACCAGCTAGAACTAAAGTTATTTTACAGATATTTGCTGTTATTTTCACAGTTTTTTTTAGATTTTAGTTCCAGATTTCAACGTTAAATACTTTAAGACCAGATACTGTGGATCAAACATCAGTTTCATCCTCCGATTGTCTCCGTTTTCATTAATTAGCACGTTTCTGGGTTCTTTTCTAGACTTTCTGTGGGTTTTCTGACCTTTCTTCAGCTGGATCTTCCTGCAGTGAGTGGCCCACAGTCTGTGTTTCCTCTTCTTCTTCCTGGGGGGCGTGTCCTCATCTTCGGTTGGAGCTCGAGCGATGATGCTCGACTCTTTCACCCTGAACTCGTAGACCTGCGGCGGAGACAAAACGTGGATGAAGGAAGCTCGTTTGTGAAGCTTGTTTCACACGCAGAGATGCTTTAAGGTGCTATAAAACTGAGCGTAGACGCGTTTGTACAGGAAAATATTTTGTTTGGTACGAACTTTTAAAGACAGCTTAGTGTAACTGATGTTTAAAGTCCTGCAAAAAATACGTAAATGTGTCGTTTCAGTTAATAAATACAAGGTGCATGACGCTGTACACGCAGATTTTTATAGATATTGCAAATTTAACAGGGAGTAAATTATATTAACCTGCTAGTTTAGTGTGTTCTCACTTGGAATATTTTAGGTTTTAAAGTTTAAACCTGAGATATTTGTGTGCTATTATGTTTATACTGTACTGAAATGTTTGAAAAGGCAGTTAAAAGTGCATAAATTCACTCAAACCGATTTCAATCTTAGTGAGCTTAGTTTTTAAAAAGATGCATTTTTTATGTTCTTAAGGAGCTTCTGGGTTGTTTTTGCAGCTGATTTTAAAAATATAATAAATTTGAGCGACAATATTTCACTTTTATGTATTTTAAATTCCAAAATCAACACTGTTGTTTTTCTGATCTCTAAAACCTAAAAGTCTAATTGAAACCAAATATTGCAATTTACATGATTAATTTTATTATTCTACCTTTTTAAGATATCGATTTCAATTTAAATATTTTTTTCATTTTATTTGTGTATTAGTGGGTTACAGCAGTACTGACTGATTTCTAAGACAGTCTGATTAGTAAATCAGTCTTTAATTTAAAAAAAGTTTTTTTTTAAAAATTTGTAGTTTTTATTGGTTTATATTTCTAGTTATTTACATACTGAATTGAGATTTTTGTGTTATACTCGTACTTAGATGTTTAAATATGTAGAAATAACTGCATAAAAGCACTCAAATTAGATTTAAAAATAAATTAAAAGTACAGAAAAGTTTAAACCAGAATTTACTGAACATCTAACAGTCTTGGTTCTGTCTAAAATTTTAGTGAGTTTTAAATAAGTGTTTTTTTGTTTTTTTTTTAAATTTTTGCAGCTGATTTTAACTAGTAGCTCAAGAAATTAACAAATTTGAGCGACAACATTCCTGTTAAATGTATTTTAAATTCACAAATGGATGCCTTTGTTTTCTGTTTCTGGTCTCTAACTAGAATCAGATTAAACTACGTGGGTGTAATCGCCCACCTGTCTGCAGCTCTTGGTGCCGATGAGTCTGGCGATGGCGCAGTAGTTGTCGTAGTACGTCCCGATGAGAACCCTAAAGAGAGAGGCCTCGGCGCCGCTCCAGTCCGCCGCTTCGGCTTCACCGCTGAGCTTCATCTTCACCGGGGTCTGACACCGAGAGTTCCCCTCTGCAAACATCGAATCTCCGGGTTTCTATTGGTTCGGTTCTTCAGATTAAAGGAGGAAACCGTTGGTTCTGTACCTGAGCTGCTGGTCGTCTCGTCCTTCTTGTCCTCGTCGTCCTTGTCGTTGTCCCGCTCGTCCTCCTTGCTGCCCTCACGGTCGCTGTCCGTGTCTTTGGTTTCCGAGGAGACGGTGGGGGTGCTGGGCCGGCTGTTGCTGTTGGGCAGTCGTCCGCGGCGACGGCCCACCGTGCGTTTGGAGGGCGTCTTGGCGCGTTCGGCCACCACGCCGGCCGGATATTCCCTCACCATCCCATCCTGAGGGACGCAGACGAGGGTTTATGAAAGTAATATAACATTAAAGTTTAATTAAACAGGAGAAAAAATAACAGAGAAACTCTCTGGTGCAGCATCGACACATTCAAAGACACATTATGAAGATTTAAAAACATTTAAAAACTACATTTACAAAAATCTCTGCACTGCCAGTATTTCTAACCTAAAGAAGAATCTAAATCTGAAAAATTAAGTCTGTAATATACAGACAAAATATCCAGCATCAGTGCTGTCAATTCAAGGAAAAAGATCTGAGCAATATCCGTAATATTTGAATGTAGATACAAATCTGTGAAATATCAATATTCTTTTACTGAAGTCTGAACATCCGATTTCCTTCCTATTAAAGAATCTGTAAAGTATAACAGTATTTATGAGCTTTTCTTGTTTATTTTTAGTCGTGTTTTTTCTAATCTTATCCTAAAAGGCAGACGTCTGTGTAAATATTAAACTAGAAGAAGAACCAAAGGTTACTGTGACAGTATTAGATGAATGTTTAGTGACTCACCTGCACCAGGTACATGTAGCAGTCGATGCCACAGGGTTTACTGTCCACCAGGTTCTCCAGGTTCTTACGCTTGTAGGTGTTTGGAGTCGCATGGAAAGCTGAGACGAGAGAAAAAACACGTTATTTTATCATATTTAAACCAATTTAAACTCTCTGTAACCCGGTGCGTAGATCTGATTGAGAGTTTTTCCCTCTTTGCACGTGCAGAAAACACTAAATATGTGTGTGTGGAGCGTCTCTGTAGTACCACAATGTTTAATTTCTAACGCTATGCAGTGACAAATACTGACCTTTAATAAAGAATAACTTTTTTTAAAATCATATTTCCCTTGATTGTTAATTATTAAGCAGGGATCTGGATGTCAGACACTGAACTTCTTGCATTCTGATGAATATTGACACAACAATTTGTGCATTTTTTGCATTATTTGTGGTGGAAATGTGTATTTATGTACAGAAAAACAACATTCTAGCACCAGGTGACAATTCAAAACATAATATATAATATGATGTTATTTTAGTATATTTATAAACTTTAAAAGCGCAGATGTATTTCGATTAGTCCACATTTGAGTTTACAGCCTGCAAATGTTCTAACTAAACGTCTTCAGTTGGCTCATTTGAGTGGATTTCTACGTTTTGTTGGTGTCTGCGTGGACTCACGGTGGAGGAAGCAGTCGTATTTGAAGCAGCGTCTGCAGAACAGAGTGTGGAAGGAATGAAGACTCTGCTCACGCTGCACCGAGCGAGCGTTCGGACCGTCGATGTTCGGTGTGCATTCAGGCGGCAGCGCTCCGGGCAGCTGCTGCTCCGTCAACTCCTTGTACCTGAAACACAAGAAAGGCCGAGTTTAGATGCAAAACCCGTGCAAACAGAGATATTAAACTTTTTCATTAGAAGATGCAAAAAGTGATTTCTATCAAAGATTCAAATTCATATGATGAGGAAAAGCTTTCAGAGAAGTGTGCTTGTATTTATGCAACTCTGTAATGACTTAAATAAGATAGGAGTGATGTTTAACCCTCCTGTTGTCCTCATTTACGAGCACCAAAAAATATTTTCCTTGTCTGAAAAAAAATCCAAAAATTCAGCAAAAAAAAATTTCCCCAAATGTCTGAAAATTTGCAAAACTTTCAGGAAGAAAATTCCAATAAAAATCCCCTAAATTTGGCAAGAAAATTCTTGTAAATATTTTCAAAAAAATGAGTAAAAATCTTCCAAAAAAAAATCCTAAAAAAATCTAAAGTGATTCCATATATATCAGTAAAACTTCTAATATTTTCTTTAAGAACATTCACAAAAAAAAATCAACCAAAATCCAGGGAAATTTGCTGGATTTTGGTTGATTTTTTTGTGAATGTTCTTAAAGAAACATTTTAACACTTCTTTTTTTCCACGGAAATTTTTTTTTAAATTTCCCAAAAAATGTTGAAAATGTGGACATTAGAAGTTTCACTGTGAAAATGCCCCCGCCCCCACACACATTTTCAAACTTTAAAACAGGTCAATCTGACCCACAGGACGACATGAGGGTTAAAAGTATTATTTTAAAAAAATTACCCAAATTTGGCAAGAAAAGTCTTGTAAATATTTTCAAAAAATGAGTAAAAATCTTCTAAAAAAAAATCCTAAAAATATCTAAAGTGATTACATATATATCAGTAAAACTCCTAATATTTTCTTTAAGAACATTCACAAAAAAAAATTCAACCAAAATCCAGCGAATTTTTTTTTCACACACAAACATCCTACTGACTTCTCTTTGAGCTCCTCGGTGGAGCCTTTGTCGGGGAACATGGAGGAGATGGCTTCAAAGATCTTGTCGGAGGGAAACTTCTTGCTGGCGTCGCTGTTGGTTCGGCCTGGAGATGAAACAAATGTTTTCCGTCAGCGAACAAAACTATTTTCACAATTCTACGTTCCCGTGTTACTAAAACTCATGGGGGGAAGAATTACAAGCTGGAGAAACCAACACATTTCTTTTTGGTGAGGCATCGACACATTCAAATCTGAGCATCAAGTAGAACTCGCACATTTAATGACGACATGTTTCTACATTTACAAATATACATGCAGTGGTAGCATTTTAGTTGACAGAAGAATCTGTGGAATATCAGTATCTTGTTTTACCTACAGAACAATGTAAACTATTATTATTTCTTCTAATGGAATAATCTTTGAAATGGTGCTAAATGCTGCTCACTGGGTACAACAAAACTCACCGTCGCTGTTGGCCAGCCCATCCTTGCGGGGGTCTTCTGAATGGTCCTTGCCATCACAGAGGTCCATCTTGTCCACCTTGAAGTCCTGCTCTTCCTCCTCCTCGTCATCCTCGTTGTCGCTGTACTGTGCCAGAGCGCTGACCAGCTCCACGAAGATCTCGTCGTTGATGAAGCCGCACTCTGCAGAAACACGACGACGGCGAGTTGCCTCATTATTTGAGAGCAATAAAAAGAAACAGCCATCGCTTTTTCAGCTTTCCCTCAGTCCTTGAACAAACCATGAGTAGCTCGATTTAGCTACACCAAATCTAAGCTTTAATCCAAAGCGATTTACATATGTGAAGTCAACAACTAGGAATTCATTAATATAATTAATGTATTACTACAACATTTGCCCGATATGACTGAAAAGTGATACAAAATGACTTGAAATTTGCACAAAATCTCTCAAAATTTGTCCAATATGAAACAAAAAATTGCCCAAAATTTCTTGAAACTCGTATCATAATCAAAATTTGTATTTGTTTTTTTTTTTTTATAAAAACTGCAATATTTCATCAAAATCACATTTAAACATTTGCAAAAAATGAACAGTTCACGTTAACTAGATTCTGTAAAATAATAAAAAAAAATCTGCAGCCTTCAGCTCGTTTGAGAAGCAACGACTGACTCGATACGACCAACAGTCACGGGGCAAAAATTCAGGGACTTCTCGACTGAACTGCAGACAGTGTTCACACTTGTTTCTCTGTGGGTAGTTGTAAAAATGTTGTACATGTGGACTCCACGTTTTGTCCATTTTGTAAAAGAAACTATCCAATATTTTTGTCATTTTGCTTACTATTTCAGTATAAAACAACCAGGTTCAAATGATTCACATTGTGTTTTAGGGGATTAAACAAAACCTCGATTCAGAGAATTTTAGTAATCGAATTACTTGATTAACTCCAGGAATCGTTTCAGCCTTAACTCAAAGTCTCACCTCTGTCTCCATGGACTTTGCCGTCGTAGTTCTTGATGAGCTCTTCTATAAAAGTGCCGTCCTGGTCCAGGATCTCGTCCCCCATGTAGGGAATGTTATGAAGCACCGTCTCGTCCTCCACCTGAAGCCAGACAGAGTTCAAACATCTGCAAAAAGACACAAAAACACTCCAAAGCTCCGGTTCCAGCTGTTAAAGCTCAAACACACCATGAAGTTCTGCTGCAGTGGGGACCACGAGTACATGACGGGGACCGAGGCCACGGCGTTCAGAGTCTTCAGAGGGATGACCTGCTTGGAGAACTCGGAGAAGCCGCTGTCCACGGTGCACTGCAGCGGAGAAACAGTCAAAGAGCGCGTTCAGAGCAGCGTCCACAGCTTTATCCTACACATGTCAGCGTGGCGTTAGCGCTCTCACCTCTCGGGTTCCTCTCAAGGAGCTGACGGACGTCATGATGTGAACCGGCTGGATCCGCCTGGTCTTCCACTCCTGGTTCAGGATGTCAGTTCGCTCCATGATTTTCTGGCGGTTGGTGTTGAACATGCTCTAACAGACACGAGCCAAAGTGGGAAATAAGTTGACTTTAAGCCATGTTAGGCAGCTATAATGTTACTGAACAATTAGACATTTACAAGCAGAGATTTCTGAATAAATGGATCAATTTTAGATTCCTCTCAGAAGAAAAAACAAAAAATACAATTCCCACTAAAATTGTGACTCACAGTGCAACATTTTTCAGTTTGTTTTAGTTTCTCTGCGTCTGCCACTACTTGGTTTTCAGGGTAGTAATAAATCGGCTTCAAAATCACAGTTTAAAACAACGCAATTAACAAATGCCAGCAGCTGCAGTGTAGGATATATTTTTGTTTGGCGCAGTTGCAGCAAAAATCAACATTTTTATTTTTGTTTCAGTAGAAAATAATTTTTTACATTAAAAAAAAAAAAAAAAAATCACTATTTCTATAAAATATCTGGCCTATATTTCAGTGTGGAGTTTTTTCCCCCTCATATAATTCAGTCCATAGCAGTTGGCAGCAAAATTCACATTATTGTTAGCTTTATTTCAGTAGAAAAGAATTTTTAAAAATCACTATTTCTACCAAAAATGTGACTTGTATTGCTATGTGCCTTGGGGTGAATTATATGGAGGAAAAACTAACAAAAAACCCCATATTGCAATATAAGTAACAATTTTTGTAGAAAGCGATTTTTTAATGAAAATTTCTTTTGAAAAAATTAGATTTTTTTTTTGTTGCTGTAAGTGGACCAAACAAAATATATCTGCAGTCTTCGCTAATTCTGTTGTCGTTTTATTGTCTTAAATTGTGATTTTGAACTTGTTAATTGTTCAGCTCTAATAAAACGAAGGCAATCCGAGTCAGAATTTACAAGCAAATATAAAAATTAGGTGATTTTTTTTGCTGCCGAGTGCAAAACAATAATGAAAATGTTGGAATTTCAGCTAAAAAAAAAATGTGCACATGTCAGGTTCAGATCATTGCTACAACGTCTGCACAGATTCTGAGATTGTCAAGCGACCCCCGTAGCTGAATATAATTTTTTATCTCATCTTCAATTAAAAACAAACCAACAGTTGCAATATAAACCCGACTTCCTCGGCTTTCTGAAGGTCTGACTGGACAAACCTTGACCTCGTCAGCTCGTCTGAAGCGCTTCAGCTGCCGGAGCCTCATGTACTCGGACTTCACCCTCCTCTTCCAGCAGGCCGGACCCTTCTCTGAGCGCTTCCCTGTCAGCACCATGACGAACCTGTGGGGAACGCAGAGACGACAGCGGTCAGAACTGAAGCTGCACGTGGACGTGAACAAACAAACAAACTGTGTCCTGGCAGGTATTGTGTTTGGGGTCATTTTATGCCAATTCACCCAGATTTCTGACAGTTCACGTCATGTATTTGTTTGAAAAATACCAAATAAATATGCAAAAACTTCTACCTAAACCACAGAACTGTGCAATTGTTTGTTTCCTAAAGTAATGACAAAATAGTTCAACGGGTACTTTACAGACAAAATCCACTTTTTAGGACATTTTATCAGTATTTTCTTTTATTAGAATCTTTTTGAAGGGAAAGTCTTCATATCCATTGAAAACATATAATAAAAAATAAAGATGTTATATTACTCCTTCATTATTTAAAGATTTTATGAAAATGACACATTTTTCTAGCTTTAATATCACATTTGGTGGCTTTAATTGTCAGGTAACGAACTGTAATATGTTGATTTCAAGTCAAATCCTGTGAGCTTTGTGCTGGAAAATCCACTTTTTAGGACATTTTATCAGTATTTTCTATTTTCTAAGATCTGTTTTGATTTCTTTGAATCTTTTTGAAGGGAAAGCCTTCATATTCATTGAAAACATATATAAAAAAATAAAGATGTTATATTACGCTTTCATTATTTAATTAATTTATGAAAATGACTTTTTTTTGGTAGTTTTCAGTGGCTTTAATATCACATTTGGTGGCTTTAATTGTCAGATAAATAATTGCATTATGTTGATTTCAAGCCAAATTCATGCAATCGGTGAGGTTTCAAAGTTTAAATAATGAAGGAGTAATCAAACATTTTCAACAGCTTTAAAGATGCTTCAAGTTATAAAGTCTTCTTAAAATTACCTTTGTGCTGCTAAATCCACTTTTTAAGTCATTTTAACAGAAATTTTCTTTTGTCCAAGAAGGATTGTTTTGATGTCTTTGAAACTTTTTGAAGGGAAAGTCTTCATATTCATTGAAAACATGCATATAAAAAATATATAAAAATCTAGCTTTAATGTCACATTTGGTGGCTTTAATTGTCATGTAAATTACATTATGTTGATTTTAAGGCTTCATATGTCTGTAAGGTACCTGTGGAACTATTTTGTCATTAATTATTAACATGATTACAACTTTTTCTTGATGTTTCTTGGATATTCACGCAAAACATTTAAAAAAAAAACAAAACAGCCAAATGCTGTGAAAAATAAGCAACTGAGAGTTCAGAGTTTAAATAATGAAGGAGTAATATATTATCTTTATTTTTAATATGTTTAACCTAATGAAAAGATGAAAAAATGAACACAATCAATCTATAGTCTCCTTTAACTTCGATGCACTTTGTCCCCTGATGTTCAAACTTTGTGAAGAAGGTCACATCTTCAGCCTCCAGATTCTCCCCAGCAGCATGAAGGACTTCTACCATTCAAGTGGGCTTTCAGTTTGTAATCGAGGTCAGAAGTGCAGGTTGGATGAACATGTTTATGATGCAACAGTTCAAAGCCACGTTTGGCTGCTTCTGCCGTCTGCACTGTGTGGACGGACGCATTGTTTTGGAGCAACAGCAGCCAGACTGAAGCTTTCCTGGGATTTCAACGCGTTAATTTTGATTAATCAATTACAGAAAAAAATAACGCATTTAATTTCACTTCTCTCAGTTCCCTAATTTCTGTCATATCGGTAACACTGATGAACACTCCAGCCCAGCAGGTGGCGGTAATGAACCTAAAGTCTCTTTGCAGCCATAAAGAAGATGCACAGGATACACTTGGTACAAATGTCAGACCTGTTCAGCAAGAAGCATCTTAAAGCATCATTTTGTGTTTTTTCGTCTGGCTTGTGTTATTTGTCTATTTTTTGGCTGCTTTGCTTCTCGCTTTTGTCATTTTTTGTCTCGTGTTTGTCCATTGTTTTGTCCCTTTGTAACTTTTTTGAGTAATTTTTTGTCTCGTTTTGTGTCGTTTGTCTCATTTGTGCCTCGTTTTGTCGTTCTGTGTCTCGCTTTAGTAATATTTTATATTGTTTTTTCTCTGACTAGACAAGAGTAGAAATTACAGAGAAGTCATTAACGGCAGACTGTGTGTAGTTGTGTAACACCACTGATAAGAGCCGAAGCAACCAGTTTTCAGGGTGAGCTGCCTACAAACAACAACCAGGCTAACGATAGCTGGCCAAGTTTGTATCCCCTCAAAATGTGCTAAAAAACCCGGCTCTACAAGGTCCAAAACACTGGGGAGGGTGGCTCCTTCAGCAGCATTGGTTTCTACTCTGTTACAAATGTCTACTTCTTAAACACTTATCCACAAAAAAGTTAGTTTTTATAAAGGGGAATCGATTCTGACAGGAGTACAACATTTGGCACGACAGCCCGGCGAGCTAGCTAACAAAGATTGATGTTCCCACAAAGCATTGAGAGCAAACCAGGGCGGCAAAAAGCGTCGTAAACACGGACACGGGCCGTGACAGTTTCCCTCACCTGTGCAGGAGGCTCCGTCCTCATTCAACGGGGCGATTCGGGATGGACACGGCGAACACCGGCAAAGTCGTCCTTTGTTTGTTGGGGATTAGCCGCGGCTAGCTAGGACGTTAGCTCGGCGGCTAGTTAGCGGTTAGCTCGGGAGGAGGGAGCCGCTCCACTTTCAGCCGGCTTCACGCAGCCAGAGTCGGAAAACAGTCAGGAAAAACCTCCCGTTCTCACTCTTTGGGTCCGAAACGCCTCGTTTGTGGACGGAGCGGCTCTATTTCGCGCTGTCCACAAACAAATTTCAATATTTCCGCCTCAGCTCGGTTCAAACCGCTCACCGTCTCGCTCTCACCGCCCACCGCGGCTGCAGCACATTCAAGAGGCGCCAAACCTCTTGGGCCAATCACAGGCGCCGATGTTGGGCTTTGCCAGTGTGGTGGCGCCCGATTGGTCAGATCGCGTAGCAGCGCCAGCCAATGCGAATGGGATCCTGCAGCGAGGACATGTGGACGGCTTCCCTTTGTTCTCTCACATGTCGGCGGAGTAAAAGCGAAAAATCAGCCGTTTGAGTGTTAAAATAGCAACGTTTGTGTTTTATTTGTACATTTCCACCCGTGTTTCTCGACACATTCTGCTGCCACCTTGATACTGATGAGCTGGGACGACGTGAACGTGTTTTTATCAATGTTTTATCCACCACTACGAGCGGGTTTGGTTAAATGAATGAGATTCTGTGGCCCCAGTCAGCAGGGGAAGGGGTCGGCAAGTTTATTAAACCCCGCCCCCTCCGGACAGCGATTGGTTGACTGCCCGGAATCGTCACCGTGCTGCGTTCAAGTCCACTATATTATCATGCGGTATCTTAAGTAAATTTGTGTAACAGATAACATGGTAGACTCTACAGGGGTGCCAAACATGCGGCCCGCGGGCCAAAAGCGGCCCTCTAGAGGGTCCAATCCGGCCCGACTTTGTAAAGAGTAAAAGTTACAGAGAAGACATTAACTGCAGATTGTAAATTTGTAAAATTATAAATTTCTAGACCATGACAAATTGTTTTGATCATAAAGTAGAATACTAGATTGTTCTTTTGCTTTTTGTGTCTGATTTTTGTAATGTTTTTATTTGTCCATTTTTTTGTTGCTTTGTAATTACGGAGAGACGGTGGGAGGAGAAGGAGGACTAAAACATGGAGCCGCTTTTTGGAGGAGAAACTAAGGAGGCTGAGGTGAGGAAGATGGTGTTTTATTCCAGGAAGGTTCAGTAAAGTTTGACTGAGACAACCTGGACTCATTCAGGAGGCTTCATGACGAGCTAGCTAGCTAACGGCCGGAAATAACCGTTAGCTCCGTTAGCTAGGTTAGCATCCTGTTAGCTAACGTGTTTTCAGTGAATTGGACTGTGCAGCTGTTTGTGGAGCTGAATGATGGATTTTAGGACACAGTCAACTGTTAGTTAACTGAAGTCACAGTAAACTTATTTAGACGTAGTTAGCTGTTAGCAGGTTTACAATGTGGAGGACTCAGGACAAACCTGGTGGTAGCATCTTTTTATCAACCCTGGTTAAAGTACATGTAAAGTAAATAGTTAAAACATTTTCATTTAGAAAGTTAGAAAGGTGATGTTTAATCTCCCATTATTAAATTGATAGTAATATTCTACAATCATCTGTATCAGTTGATGTTTGGATCTGCACGCAGTGGAGGTTCAGTACAGAAATCTGTTGCTTTTAATTTGAACCATATTCAAGCTGCTTTAAAGTAAAATAAGTTAAAAGTGTGCAACACTATGTTGACTGCAATCATCAACCTGCTTTGTTTCTGTGCTCAGTTCATGACCCACATTAATATGACAGAGAGCAGGACAGCTGGACCAGTGGCTCTCCAACTATGGATCAGTCTGATTTATTAAGATTTCCTGCTATAATCATGTAGAAAGTTGCCTTGAAGACACTTGTTTTCATCAGTGTTGTATACTGTCAGTTTGGGTAAGCGAGATTTTAAGAATGTTTCTATCGATCTAGAGACTGCATCAGATGAAACTCTGGACTCGGGGCAGGAAAGAGCAGTTACCCATGAAGGGGTTGACCTCCAGAGCATGTAAGTAATTGAACTGTTCACTGTTCAGTTTGATTTAACACATACTAAACTACAGATATAATAAATTTCTATCTGTAAAATTTAAAATTTGAACCCATGTTACTCTTCCAACACTCTCACAGCTTCATGACTGTCTCTAGAAACATGTTTCAGTCATTGTTGTTCAGCAGCAAACAGTGTCGTGTCCATGTCAGCCTACCGTAGTGACACGCTGCAGCAAACACGACACGTTTTTGGTCCCATTATTAGTCGTTTTCAACAAGCCAATGTTAGATGTGTGTCTCTGAAATACAAATTTCCTGCAGGTAAGTACGAGACAAACAACAGCAGCAAACAGTGTCGCGTTCACATCGATGAAGTGTCGGAACACACCGAAAGACGAATTTGCTTAGTCCCTTTTAGAGACTGTTTAAATTAGCTACCTATTACAAACCCATTTCCTTCTAAAGCATGTTGGGCAGCTCTACACTGAGGCGACATGACTGCTCATCATTAACGTGAACACAAAGATTATGTGTTAGAAAATAACAGAAAAATGTTACAGCAATGAGAAAACACTCTGAAATCACAGACTGACAGCATATTTAAACTCTCTGAATCTGATTTGATGTTACACAAAGAAAAGCGGAACAGTTTTGTGGAGTGAATATTTGTAAATCAGACCATTAAAACAGATGTGTAGTGAAGTGAAGGTTCTGAACACTGATACCAGTTAGTTTCATTCACACACATACAGACTGAGGTCCAGTTTCATAGCTCTGCTCAAACATTTTCACATCATAATACTTCACTAACACACACGTACGGTCACATTACTCTGAATATGGTCTCGTTTTATTCCCTGCTGCTGACTGACACATTCAAGCAGGTATTTCCTCCTTCCGTTTGACATCTGTCCCACTTCATGCTTCAGCTCTGATGAACATAAACACTTTTTAAAGAGGTGACAAAACTCTTTTTCTATTCATAACTTGCTCTGTATGACTTACCACATCACATCCTGTTTCCTTTTGAATCATCTCTCTCTCTCTCTCTCTTTATTAGGAAACTTTATTTACAACAGTCACATCATATTTTCTTCATAATGAAAAATAACAACATGGAACATTTGTCATTTGTAGTATTAAAACGTAACAACACATGGTGGAAATGTATAAAAAAAAGATAACACAAGGGCAGAAAGAGAAACAAATGAAACCAAAGGAGATTCTGTTGTGATGATGCAGTTTTGTGCTGTTTGCTTTATTGTTTTTAGCTGTTAGAAACATTATAATTTTGTGAGAAACCTTCAAGCCTTCATTCAAACATAAAAACAATAAACCAACAACAAAGCTGTACTATAAAAAGCTGATCATTTTTATGGTTTGTCGCCACCATATTACACAATTTAGTCCAGAGCAGTTGTATGAAACGAAGCTGTGACCTTTAGTTTCAGGGTCATTACTGCAGATTATACCAGTGTTGTCCTCTGGGTGTTCGGGGCCATGCGGTGTGTTTTTTCAGGACAAATATCAAGTATTATCAAGGAGACAGATAACTTGAATTGAACTGATAATATTTGGAGAGAAAAAGTAGACAAAGTATTTTACAGAACTTAGTTTTGGATACCAGATAACAAATAAGTAAACTGAAGAAAATCTGAGATGCTGGCTGGTATCTAAAATGACATATACTGACCAATATTATAGAGAACTGTTCACAGCAGTTTTTGGCACCTACGTCACCATTTTGTGTGAAAAAAGCCAAAAGAAAATAGAACCTTGCCTTGCCATATGCTATACTTACATTTTATTGATGTTAGAGGGCTAAAAGGTTTGTGAAATGTTGACCAAATACTGTATTTTTAGTGGATAATATCGATATATCCCTATATATACATTTCCAGGAACTTTCTGGGACTTAAACACCACCCTTGTTTGAAAATTGTGCACCTTTTTTTTCCCAATTTTTTACCCCTATTGGAGGCGTTTGTTAATAGTGATCTGCTGCAGTCCTTTTAGTCCTCACTAAATTTTGTGGCTGTAAGAGTTACATTTCTAGAGATATTGAACCCTTCGTACGTTTCATCACAATTTGTGAAAACTGCAAAAGGTGTCCCACAAGGCTCACTCCTGGGGCCTGTGCTCTTCAGTCTTTACGTAGATAACACTGTCTCATCTTTATCTAGTGGTGATATACATTTTTATGCTGAAGACGCAATTTTGTACTATAGTGGGATACTGTTCATTCTGCTGTTTAATGTTGAACCTTTAAAATGCACGTTATTGTGTTGTTCCATTTCTTCATTTTGGTTCACATCAAGTCCAGATGTTCACAGAGGAAGGGATCAAGCTCACAGAAAAACTCCATCATCTCTGAACTGGCAGCGTCGCCTTTCTTCCTCACCGTGTCGATAACAAAACGAGCTTTGTCTCTCCTGTTTTTCACCTCGTCTGCTGACTCCCTCTCAGAGTCGGTCAACACCTTTTTCTCCAGCAGCTTGTCCAGAAGACTATTGAGAACCGGTCCTGATGTGCCGTCGATGAAGCAGCTCCGTACGTCCAGCAGCTTCTGATTTGGAGGGTTTGATCCACTGGACTTTATTTGTCCAGCAGAGGAAAGACAGACTTGTCTTTCCCAGACACTTTGGGAGCTGCTGTCTCTCAGAAACAGCTTCATACGTTTCATTGTTGTTTCCAGAAACACCTGGAACATTGGGAAGTAGTTGTCGTAGGAGTCCTCCTCAAATTCAGCTTCTGTTGGCTGAACTAGAACTGAGTCATCTTCAGGTGCAGTGGACAGAGTGTAGACCTGATCTGGGAGCAGTTTACAGTGTGGGGACGTCTCGATGTACCTCTCATCTCCAACTAACTTCCTCCTGGTGCGCTGCACGTCCCGCAGGGAAACGTTTTTAGGCAGCATCAAGACATTGAGGACAGATGTGACGTCTGGATCATCTGGTGGCCTGTAGAACAGCAGAACCAATGCTCGGACTGGGTCAGGGGGAGAGTCTTCGTCCTTCACAATACCGAAACCAGAAAAGCCCATGATGTTGATAACAAGGTGAGTTTCTGTGATCTTATGAGGGGTGATGAACTCCACGCCGTCATCTTTCACATGAGCAACTGCCAGGAATCCAGCTGTGGGGAGGATCTGGCAGTGTGGGAGGTGAAGCTGATGCACAGACTGCTGCTGACACTTGATGTCAAACAGAGGTCCTGCAGGCCTCTTGTGATGTTGGACCAGGAGCCTCCTGTTCCAAGGGACCGTCCTGTAAGCCACGTCTCCTTCTCCCTCCATGTCAAACACCAGGCCGGTCACGCTGCACTGGTACAGGCCTGGACAGGAGCACTGGAACCTGTAGCCTTCATCGTCTTCACTCAGATCAGGGGTGAACTCCTCAAAGCTGCTCTGCAGTTTCATGTCAGGTAAACTTGCTGCTCGTGTTGGCTTGTTGTTTCCTGCAGAGGTGATGTGACTCAGTGAAGGCATGCTGACAGAACCAGGAACAATGCTGGAGCCTCTTGGACTCCCACCAGGACCTGAGGAGGAGAAGTGGAGCTGATGGGTTGGAAGGATGCTGGTGACTGGATAGTTCACAGCTCCAACAGATTCCTCAATTTCCACAAGATCTTCAGTCTGCAGCTCTACATGACCAGCAACAACTTGGGCTTCTGACGGAGACAACATAGAACTGGGACTGTAAATGTCAGCAACAGCATCTTCTTTTACTGATATTGCTGAAAATATAGTAGATGAATTTCTGCTGTCAGCGTTGTTTGTCTTAGAATGAGCCATACGATTTTGATCAGGCAACTTGTTGAAGCCTGACTGTATGGTGAAGAGTGGTGTCCGGGCAGGAGGACAAGTTGGTGCACAACTCATATAATCCTTACTGGCTCCTGACTCATTCATTGCCCTCCTTGGAAAGTTCAAAGATGCATATTCTGAATAATTAAAACGTCTATGATTTTGACTGTAAGGCAACTTGTTGAAGCCTGACTGCCTGGTGAAGTGTGTAATGGTACGAGGACAAGTTGGTGCAAGACTCATATAATCCTCACTGGCTCCTGACTCATTCATTCTCCCCCTTGAAAAGCTCAAAGGTGCATACTCTGCATAATTATTACATCTATGTCCTTCACGTATATCACCACGACCAGTTCTATGTCGGTCTGTCATTGCATATGTCAAGGGTTCAGAGCTGTGAGAAGTAACTGTAAGCCTGGAGCTTTCCTCTAGACAGCGAGGAGGAGAATTAGGTCTTTGAACTCTGGACAGACGTCTCCTGATCCTCCCAGCTGTCCTGCTGAACCAGAACGTCTCTCTTTCTGTTCGTTCACGTTCCGGCTTTGCTTCTCTGCGTTCGTAAGTTTCTGAGACAGAACATCTGGAGCTGAAGGAGCAACAGAAGCATCGAGATGATCCGCAGTCGCCGCTGTTCGTCATCCTGAGACTCACGTCAGACTTTCTGAATACGTCTGTGTTTTCTTAAATCTTGCTTTGACTCTTCAGCCCCAGTCCAGGATTTGTATTTGTCTCTTATATGCTTCTTCTGCTCTGACCCCCTGAAATAAAACACATGATGATGATCATGACAATTTTTTATACCCAACATTAACACCTTCTACCCCAGAGTGATCAGAGAAACTAAATTGAAATAAACATGTAATAATCAGTTATATCATAAATCACAAAACAACAGAACTCTGTCAAACACTAACTGTTCAATATTTAACATTCTCTTTTTAATACTTATTTTACAGTAATTAAAAAAAGCTTGAATCAACATGAACAACAGTTTTTGAAGTTCCCACAAATGTTACAGACAGTGAAAAATTAAATGGTGACTCTGCATGCTGCAGATATTTTACTGCTTAACCAAAATGCTAGTGGGTGTAAATAAAATGTTAGTTTATTGTAGTCGGTGGTTCTGGGAGGTTAGTTTGAAAAGACATGTTCAGATGTGTTGTCAACCAGGAAGAGCAAAGCGATTCAAATAAATCCACCTGACAGAATGAAAGTTACAAAATTTCACGTTAAAGCTACATCTGAAAAGTATTTAATGCTAAATTGTTCACACGTTCATTTTTACGTGTCATCAGAGCCACTTCATTAGAAATTCAGCACAGTGTTGTCCAGTCACTTCACTCATCTCCTGTGTGAATAACCAACGACAAATGCACTTCCTGTTCCAACAACGTCCAAAACACACATTTAATTATTACAGCTAAGGTGTTCCAGCATCAGTTTTTGTTTCTGACTTACCGCCAATCAGCACAGGATGAGTTCAGACTTCACAGATGTAAGAAAAACAACATCAAATGTCAGAGAAGGGTAAGGGTAATGGAGAATTGCCACTTCCTGTCTTTTCTATTGTAGCTTTATTTCAGATCGCTTATTTCTATTTCTTCTCTGGAAAGGTTTTTTTCCTGTAATTTCTTTTCAAGAATGAATTATGGACTTTTAATTTGGCTACTTTGAGGAGAATTTACAAAAGAAAAGATTATTTCAGATTGAAAACAGATTTCTGTAATAATGTCAGTTAATTAAAAATGTCAAACCTAAAATAAATGCTTGTGTAAGTTTTCACTGTTCTCCAGTCAATATTTCTTACATACAAATTGTTGCATTTCAAGTGTTTAGTCTGTATTGATCTAAACCAGATTGAACATCTGGACGCTGCAGTTTCACCCCATTTTCTTTGTATAAACTGTTCAAACTCTGTCAGGTTCTACAGAGATCACGAGTGAACAGAAGTTTTCTGGTCTGGACACTAGTTCTTAGTTGGATTGAGGTCTTGACTTCCAGAACTTTCACCTCGTTGTCTTCAAACCATTTCTGTAGTTTTGGTTGTTTGCTTTGACTCATTGTTTTGATGGAAAATAAATCTTCTCCCAAGTCTCAGGTGTCTTTCAGGTTGTCCTCCAGGATTTCTCTATGTTCTGCTGCATTTATTTACCCTCTACCTTTACAAGCCTTCCAGGACCTGCCGCTGAGGAACATCCCTTCATGATGATGCTGCCACCACCATGCTTCACAGTGGGCATGGTGTGTTTGTGATGGTGTGTAGTTTTCAGCATCCACCAAACAGAACCAAAGAACCTTCTTCCAGGTGACTTCAGAGTCTTCTCCTGCCTTCTGGTAAGTTCTTGGTAACTCGGGTAAGATGGGTTACTCTACAATAGTTTTTGTTGGCCATCAAACAGAAAGCCTGCTCTGTTCTTATTGGACAGTTTAGCTGTCAGTCCAAGTTAATAAGCCAGTGGTAGCACACCTTGGCCCCGCCCTACACCTGTGCAGCTGAATCAGACAGGCCAAGCCCTGGAAGAGCACACAGCCAAGATGAAACCCTCAACAAACAATCGTATTATTTTTGCCAACCTGGAAAAGACTGGAACCTGGACTGACTTCACTCAGGATGTTCTGCTCAGGACATCCTCTATGTTCAAGCTGCTGTATGGATGGTGAGAAATAAAACAGTGCGGCTGGAAGTGGGAATGACAGATTAGTAAATTAAAACCCTGTTGCAGTTACCGATTTTTCTTTACATGTTTACCTGAACAGGTCAGGTTTTTTGTTGGATTGAACTCATCAGATGACAAAAAACCCTGTCAGACCTGATTTGGTGCAGGCCTTGGTCCTGGCCTGGTGGAGACCTCAGTCCTGGTTCGGTGCAGATCTCAGTCTTGGTTCGGTGCTGGCCTTGGTCCTTGGCCCCGGTTCAGCACAGATCTCGTTCCTGGTTTGGTGCAGATCTCGGTCCCAGTTTGGTGTGGGCCTCGGTCCTGGTTCGGTTCAGGCCTCGCTCCTGGTTTGGTGCAGGCCTCGGTCTTGGTTCAGTGCAGACCTAGGTCCACGGTCCCGGTCCAGTGCAGGCCTCGGTCGTGGTTCGGTGGAAATCTCGGTCCTGGTTTGATGCAAATCTCAGTCCTGGTTCGGTGGATGCCTTGGTCCTTGTTGGGTGCAGATCTCGGTCCTGGTCCTCGGATGTTTGTGAACTTGGAACAGTTGAAACTTATTAAACTTCATCATTTAGGGTGCTTTCACACCTACGTCTTTTAGTCTGCTTAAAGCGGACTGGAGTCCGCAACACCTGCAAGTACGGTTCGTTTGGGCTGATGTGAAAGCATACCAGATTTTTTTTTGGTTCGGACTAACGAACCGCACCGAGACCACTTTCGGGAGGTGGTCTCGGTCCGCTTCTATGTGAACTCCAGTTCGGTTCGCTCCTGGTGAGAACACAAACCTGTCTCCATTCGGACCGGCTTGATGGCGCAGCAGACTTTTTGGTCTACGGGAGCTTCCGTAGCAACCTGCACAGGGAATTTTGGGAGGCGCAAAAAAACTCGCGCTAGCTAAACCACATTCTCGCCCGCTTTCTCCGATAACGTCTTGCAATGCGTCTTCTCCGTGCCAAAAACGACTGTATAATGTTCTCGTACCGAATGCGAGCTTCATGCTGAAACAACAGCAGTATTTGTGCTTGCTGCATAAAGCAATAACACGAATATATGGCAACAAGAACGAACAGGAGAGCATAGTTCATTGTTTACGAATAAACCGCGGTCCATGAAATAAACACAGCCTGTTGTTTTCTTCCAGGATTTTTCCCTCTTCACATGCTGCGCCAATCAGCGTACACCTACGTCATCGTAAACGCCTTGTTTTGTAAACAGCGCCGCCAAACGACTGGGGGGAGATATAACATTAATTGGAGTAGGTTCAACTGCGAAAACACTGGTGTGAATTTGAACCGAACCAGTTGAAAATAGCAACATTGTAACAACTTTTGGGTCCAAACGCACCACTCTAGCGGACTAACAGGTGTGAAAGCACCCTTAGATGCTTCCTGAGGCTTTGTTGTAATCTTTCCATTCAGTTTATTATATTTGCTGTTTTCCTTGATTACATCAAGTGTTTTGTTTTAATACAGGTAATATACATTTAATATCATATGTGTTACATCTAGTCAAGCTTGTTTCACTTTTCACCACTGACCATGATTCAATGGTGAAAAGTGATAACATAACTTTCAAAGGGGGGAACAGTTTTCATGGGCACAGTAAAGTTCTGTCTTGTCTTATCCCAACATTAGATCTAATAACATGAAGTGTCTGGATAGGTCCTCTCCAGATTTAAGCCGACTCGTCACAGACCACAGATGTGTGGATGACTGAGTGGTTTCCCATCCACTGGCAGTTTGAGTAGCAGACAACAAGGAATTTCAATAGAAATCATAACAAAAAGATCATTACAATCACAAGAGATGGCTCAAATCCAGGATTGTGATGGTCAGATCCTCACAATATTTTAATCCTTTAGCGCTTCAGAGGTCAAGGATCTCAGAAATGAAAAGCAGTGGAAGATTGTAGGTGACTGGGTGTTATTTAATAATTACAGCATCCCAAGTTCACTTTGTTTTTGACTCTGGTTGGAGTGAAACAACTTTTCATCCTGGTATAAAACTCATCTGTAAAGGTGTGTAATTTCCACCTTGGATTAATAAAGTTAACTTTATTGTACTGTAGATGACATCATCCTACCTTCATGTGTCCTGAACTAACTCTGTGATGTAGTGTGTACCTCCATGAGCCAGCAGGGGGAGGCATTAGCTAGTTAATGGTCAGAGCTGGTGGTTGTGGTTCATGACGTTCATGTTTAACATCACTGGGTATAAAAGTAGAGAGTCAGGATGAAGAACAACAATCATCTGTGGTTATATTTTAAAGAAACGGTTTAGGAGAAATTCAACAGAGAATATGATGTTGGTGGAGTTTATAGTGGAGATTAGTGAAAACTGGTTCTATCTGGTGTTCATAAGGAAATGCTAATCATGTTATTAGTAATATTGACAAACAACATTTTTGTGAACAAAACATGTACTTAATTATTAGGAAATAGAATTTTTAATGTTCAGTTAAACGACAATTACAACAACTACTACTACAATTACAACTACTACTAAAATTACAACAACTACTACTACAATTACAATTACTACTACTATTACAATTATTTTTACTACTGCTACTACTAGTATTATTACTGCTGCTATTACTTATAATGTTATCATTTCTACAATTATTACTACTGTTGCTACTATTTCTACTACTACTGTTATTATTACTGCTCGTACTACTGTTACTACTACTGGTATTACTACTATTGCAACTACTACTACTACTTTTACTATGACTATTACTACTATTACCAATACTACTGTTATTATTACTGCTACTACTAATACTACTATTACTGATACCACTACTATTGCTACTACTATTATTATTATTATTATTATTGCTACTATTACTACTCGTATTTTGACAACTATTACTACTAATACTATTATGATTACTATTACCACTACTATTATTATGACTATTGGTATTTCTACTACTACTATGATGATTACTACTACTACTATTATTGTTACTACTATTGCTACGAGTATTTCTGCAACTAGTACTACTATTACTATTACTACTACTACTATTACTACTACTGCTATTTTTACTACCGCTACTACTGTTATTACTACCATTACTACTACTATTTTACTACTACTACAGCTATTACAGTTATTACTACTCCTATTATTACTCCTATTTTTACTATTACTACTACTATTACTACAATTATTACTACTGGTACTACTACAACTACTACAGTTATTACTACTACTTCAACTATTACTACTACCACTTTTATTATTACTACCAATATTACTACTGCTATTTTTTACTACAACTACTACTGCTAATATTATTACTACTACTACTATTACCACTGTTCTTACTAGTACTACTATTGTTACGACTGTTAGTACTACTATTTTTACTACTACTACTATTACTAGTATTTATCAATCTATACTAATGTATTTTGTCTTGATCTATGCCTTATTATTATTATTATCGGTCTCTATATATGACCACTCTGGAGCGGTCCCTCCGGAGCTTCCTGTCCTCCGGCTCTCACTGCTGCCATCTTGCCGTCGCCGCTGGACTCTGCTCGGCTGCAGCTCCAGCCTCCAGACCGGACGGAGCTCCGCGGAGTGAAGCAGCACAACCGGCGGCTCTTTTTTCGGCTCCTTCGCGCAGTGTTTTCCTTCTTTTCTTTCCGGCGTCGCGGGCGGAAGCTTGCCCCGGTGCGTAGCTCCGGAGCTGCTCTTTCCCCGCTCACAGCGTCACGTCTCCGGCGAAGAGCTCCGAGCAGGACCGGAGGATGAACCCGCCGTGTGCCCGCTGTGGAAAGATCGTCTACCCGACGGAGAAAGTCAGCTGTCTGGACAAGGTGCGCACTTTACCGGACACAACAACACAACAACAACACATAAATAACACTGAAAAACAACAAGTCTTCTTTTACTGCATCATATTCAGTAGCTCAGGTTAAAGTGTAACCAGGTGTGAGCGACAGAAAAAAAACAGAAAACGCTAATATGTATAATATATTAAATAACACAAAATACAGTTTAATCAGTTCATACTTTTATCAGGTGTTTATCAGGAGAATTAAGCTATTTAATAAATACACTGTAAAAAGTATTTACTGTCTTTTCTTTCACAGTTTTATTTATTGTTTTCTAACTTGGCTTAAGCTTCATGTAATTAAACAAAATGCAATTAAGCACAAGAAATATAATCTTATTCAAATATAATATATTATACTTGAGAAATGCAACAATAATAAGAAAAAACTAATTAAAGGCTGTATTTACTGTATTACTGTATTTTCTTTGACGGTTCTTTTACAGTTTTTTATTAGACATGTAATTTAAAAAAATAAAAATTGCAATCTAGCACAGTGAAAATAATCTAATTCTAATATATTACACGTGAGAAATGCATTAATAAGAAAAAATAACTATAATAAATATAAAATAGCCTGGATACTGTAAAAAAGCTGCTGTTAAAGTATTTACTGTATTTCCATTAATAGTTGTATTTACTGTCACAGGTGTCTTGGTGGCCTCCCTCACTACACTGGAAAAAATGCCCCTCTCAAAAGAAGAAAAAAAAACTTATTTCAAGGAACTTTTACCTTGAAATAAGTGAAAAAATCTGCCAATAGAACAAGTGAAAAATGGCTTGGTAAGATTTCTTGAAATAAGATATGATATTTAGAATATTGAGATCTTAAAATTAGCTGGGAAAACTTATTTTAAGCTCTATTTTACCAGGATTGTCAAGCTTAGGTGTCTTAAAATAAGCCAGACATGCTAAAAAAAAAAAGCAGTTTTTCACTCAGAATAGATTTTTGCTTTCATTTAACCTCCTAATTTGAGATGTATTAACCCTCCTGCTGTCTTCATTTACAGGCACCAAAAAATATTGTTTCCTTGTCCGAAAAAAATCCAAAAAATCAGAAAATAATTCTACAAATTTCTGAAAATTTGCAAAAAACTTCAGGAAGAAAATTCCAATAACTCTTTAAAAGTTTCCCTTCAAAGTTTTTATTTTTTATTTTTTAAAAATCCCCCAAATTTGGCAAGAAAATTCTTGTAAATATTTTCAAAAAATGAGTAAAAATTGTCCAAAAAATCTTTAAAATATCTAAAGTGATTCCATATATATCAGTAAAACTTCTGATATTTTCTTTAAGAACATTCACATAAAAATCAACCAAAATCCAGCAAAATTCGCTGGATTTTGGTTGATTTTTTTGTGAATTTTCTTAAGAAATGTTTTTAACATTTCTTTTTTTTCACCAAAAAATGTTCAAAGATTTCCCAAAAATGTTCACAATGTGGACATCAGAAGTTTCACTGTGAAAATATTTTTTCCACGTTTTCAAACTTTAAAACGGGTCAATTTTGACCCGCAGGACGACACGAGGCTTATTTCAAGTTTTCTTGTAAAATTCAACTCAAAATAAGATAGTTTCAAGATCGTTTGACTTAACAAGATATATAAGATGCATTGTTTTAACCCTGTGATGCATAACCTGGGTCAAAAGTGACCCAAATCCAATGGAAAATGGGTATCTCCTGATGTGGTCTACGCATCAAAGGGTTAAAACAAGTCCCTCCATCTGCTGAAATTTCTCTTGTTTAGTGAATTTATCTTAAATCAAGTGGGATGAGAGATTTTGACTAAAAATAAGACAAATAGACTTGGTAAGATTTTGAGTTCTTGCAGTGTTGTCTTTGTCTTGTAACTCCTTCAGAGGAGTCATAGGTGTCTTGGTGGCCTCTCTCACTAATCTCTTTCCTGTAACTTCTTTTTTATGCTACTCTACTAGTGACATTTCTTTCAGTAAAACAGAATCACTGTGAAACATCAACACACCTGTCTGGTGTTAAAATTGTCTATAATAATCCCTGATGTCATAAATGTTGGGTGAAACAGGAGCATCTTTGTCTTTAAATGCTGGTTTGCAAAGAGAGGGTTGATTTCTCTGTTTGCGTGGTAACACCTCCGTAACGGTCGCTTGCATAATGCTGATAAATTATTAATTTATCTTCAGCAGTCTCATGCGTTCGCTGTCTGTCCTGTGAAGCATCAGATGACACAACAGCATGTCGGCTCTGCACACGATATTAGCTGCCATCTCCCACCATTAAAGTTTTACAGGGCGGTGGCAAATGTGATACATTGCTTTCTGTTCAAAGTGAGCTAAAAACATCCCGCTTCATGGTCTAACGTCATCACCAGTGTGGGTCAGAAACGTGTTAGCAGGACTATGAACAGTGGCAGGGATTTGGACGAGGAAGATGCCAGAAAGCAGACATGAGGAAAGTAATGAAGAGTGTGAGGATGACAGAAAGAAAGAAATCGTTTTGCCATCCAAGGACTTCCCTGCTGTCCTTTACAACAGCCCATTCAGTGAGACCTTTTGCAAAACTAGGCATCGCTTCTTTCCCATCTCAGCTACAATGGCTGAAAATAAAAGCTAGAAACAAAGAAGTTCTAAGTTTGAAGAATTTTGCTTTGAAATGTTTTATTTTTGCTTGAAAATTCCTGCAGGATCTGCTGTGAAAATGACACTGAGTCAATGAGAGGCTGGAGAGAGAATGGTGTGGGAGGAGAAACATTTTATCAGAGTTGCCGTGGTTCATTTACTGCCCTGAAAAGGTTGCGGGAACAAGTTGTGAAAACGTGTTAACATCTGAGGGCTGCATTATGAAGCTAGATTAACATGTTAGCAGGTAGATTTAGCTAAAGGTTGGTGCTAAAAGTCCCACAGTTCGTGAAATAAAGATGATCTGAGGTCAGTGAATGAGTCTCAGTGACTGTAGTCTAAAGACTCCCGGATCTAGAAGATCCAGTCTGGTGGATCAGTGCTCCTGGATAGAACTACACCATGAAGAGGAACCTTCTTTGTAAAACTGTTTAAAGATTGTACAGAGATCACGAGTGAACGTTCCTGTTTATGCTACCACCGTGCTTCACATCATGATGCTGCCACCACCATGCTTCACGTCATGATGCTGCCACCACCATGCTTCACGTCATGATGATGCCACCTCCGTGCTTCACATCATGATGCTGCCACCACCATGCTTCACGTCATGATGCTGCCACCACCATGCTTCACGTCATGATGCTGCCACCACCATACTTCACATCATGATGCTGCCACCACCATGCTTCACGTCATGATGCTGCCACCACCATGCTTCACGTCATGATGCTGCCACCACCATACTTCACATCATGATGCTGCCACCACCATACTTCACGTCATGATGCTGCCACCACCATGCTTCACGTCATGATGCTGCCACCACCATGCTTCACGTCATGATGCTGCCACCACCATACTTCACATCATGATGCTGCCACCACCATGCTTCACGTCATGATGCTGCCACCACCATGCTTCACATCATGATGCTGCCACCATCATGCTTCACGTCATGATGCTGCCACCACCATGCTTCACGTCATGATGCTGCCACCACCATGCTTCACATCATGATGCTGCCACCATCATGCTTCACATCATGATGCTGCCACCACCATGCTTCACGTCATGATGCTGCCACCACCATGCTTCACATCATGATGCTGCCGCCGTCATGCTTAACATCATGATGCTGCCACCATCATGCTTCACATCATGATGCTGCCACCACCATGCTTCATAATGGGGATATGTTTTTGTGATGATTTTCAGTGTTTGGTATCAACCAAACATAGTCTGATGGTCATAAAGCTCCATCCTGGTCTTGTCAGACCAAAGAACCTTCTTCCAGGTGTCTTCAGAGTCTCCACATGTCTTCTGGTGAACTGTAGTCCAGATTTAATTTGAATTTTTTCGAACAGAGTCTTTCTCTTTGTCTCCATGAAGCTTTGACTGGTGAAGAACAGACAACAGTTGTTGTATAAACAGTCTCTAACATCTCAGCTGCTGAAGCTGGAACTCCTTCAGAGGAGTCATAGGTGTCTTGGTGGCCTCCCTCTCTAGTCTCTTTCTTGTTATTCCTCCAGAGGAGTCAGAGGAGAACTCCTTTAAGTAGAAGCTTTCCCAAACCTTTAGTCTGTGTCATCAAGAATCCATTATCTGAATAATATTCCAACTTCACTGTGGTTCTGCATTTTCACACATTGTAGTCTTTCACTGCAATTAAGTAGAGGATTAATATAGAAGCCACATGATCATGCAGACACATAATTTAGTCACTTTCTAAGGATTTGAATAATCCTAATTCGGAACAGATGGAGGAAGATCTGAACTGGATTTTGAATCAGCAAATAGTTCTGACTTGTGTCATATTTTCATCTCAACAAATGTCAGTTTACATGCATGAATTTATATCACAGTCTATAGCAGATCCTAAAGGTCCTTTATTCATGTGGGAAAATGTGTTTTTGACCTAAAATTCACATAAATGGTTTTTCATGAAGCTTTAAATTCCATCTGATCACTTCCTGTAGCTGTAGATGGACTTTTTGGTTGTCATGGGGGTGGTTTAGTTGGTGTCATGTGATGTAGGTATGTGAGGTAATGGTCATGTGACAAAAAGTGGGACAACAAGGTAAAGCATCCAGTTGGGACTCTCGTATGTTGGAACATCTACCCTCATACCAGACATGATTCGTCAGTGATGCCAGAGAGGAACCCGTCCTAGTTCCACATAGATCCTTTTAGGGAAGGTTCTTTAAGGAACTGTTTCTGCCAACAAACCCCTAAAGTTGTCTCAAAGGACATCGTAAATATGGTGCTCTGAAGAACTTTTAAGATTGTTGTCAGGATAGTACTCTGTGGATCCAGTTTGTTCCAGTTTCAAGAACCACAAGTACTTTTTCAAAATAAAGGCTTCTTTGAGCCTTTTAAATCTAATTATTATGTGTTGGTATCATTGATGAGTCGGATATTAAGGATGTCTGCTTCAGAGATGCACCAAACACAAAAAATAAATCTCTTTGATGGAGAAGCAAACCTGAAACCTCAAATTAACTTGTTGGATAAAACACTGAAAATCAATGAAACTGAAGGCATTTGACAACTAGAGACATATTGATTGAAAAAAATAACTGTGTCTTGGAAATGAAGCTAAAAATATTGTTTTTTCAGCACCAAACTGCAGTAAACAATGTTCTACGAGACTTCTCTTGTAGTTTAGTCATGGGAACCGTGAAAGTGTTATTTTCGTATCAAGCAGCAAAGAAAAGTTGTTTGAGCCTCGGTCGAACTAGAAAATATGTTTAAAACTGAATTTATGTTCACTTCAAAATGTAAATGAGGATGCATTTTAGTTGCATAGGAATATAAGTTTCTAGGAGAGGTGGTTGCTTATAACACAACCGAATCTCAACACTTGTGTCGTTGAATAACAACCGAGCCTTCTCCATGAGGACTCAAAAGCTCAATCTGCTGAAGAAAACAATAAGATGTAGTCCACAGTTTGAGAATAGTTTTTCATAAACATGCCTCAGGCCTAATGTGGCCTAATACCTGCATATGACTGTGTGTTTGTTCAGAACTGGCACAAAGGATGCTTCCACTGCGAGGTTTGCAAGATGACCCTGAACATGAAGAACTACAAAGGCTATGACAAGAAGCCCTACTGCAACGCGTGAGTCACCAATCTTTTATTCTCTTAAAGGTCCCGTGTGGTGAAAATCCATTTTTATTGTGTTTGTGGTGCAAAACAAAAGCGAAAAGATGTAAAGACATTTACTTTCTCAATACCCCCCAACAACTAGAGAGACTAGTCGAGAATTTGAGCTCTGTGCTAACTAAGCAGTAGTCGTCTAGTTTAACGTTTGTATAGCTCCGACCCCTGAATGAGTAGCTGGATCTCAGTCCTCCAGGTTTATTTACTTTCTAGAGCTGCTTATGCTAACTTTAAAATGCCTCAAAGTTCACCAAAAGTTCTGCTGTTGGCTGCACGACTGAACACAAGAGTCTTCATGTACCGCTAGCATCTGAAGAACTGAACACCCAGTGGATTGTGTTTGTTATTGATGGAAATGTCCTCAGAACAATAGGAAAATCCTCAGTGATAAAATGTTGCGCAGCCAATGTGGCTAACATCAGTTTTGTAGTAGTAGTAGTAGTAATAATAGTAGTATTAGTCATTGAAGTAGTAGTTGTGGTAGTAGTAGGAGTTGTAATAGTTGCTGAAGCTGATGTGGTAGTGATAGTTGTAGCAGTAGTAGTAGCAATTGCAGCACCAGTAATGGGGCTAACATTAGCTTTGATTGTAGTAGCAGCAGTGGTAATAGTAACAGTTGCAGTAGTAGTAGCTGTAGTTCGAGTAGTAATAGCCATAGTAGTAGTTGAAGAAGTAGTTATAACTGTAGTAGTATTAAATGAAGTAGTCATAGTAGCAGCACCAGCAATGTGGCTAACATTAGCTTTGATGGTAGCAGTAGTATTAGTAGCAGTAATAGTTGTATTAGTAGTAGTTGTAGTAGAAGTTGTAGTAAGGACCGCAGCAGTAATGTGGCCAACATTAGTTTTGATAGTGGCAGGAGTAGTGGTAGTAGTAATAGTTGTAGTAGTAGTAGCTGTGGTGGGAGTAGTAATAGTCATCATAGTAGTTGAAGTAGTAGTAGTAGTAACTGTAGTTGTAATAGCTGTAGTAGTAATAGTGGCAGCACCAGTAATGTGGCTAACATTAGCTTTGATTGTAGTAGCAGTAACAGTAGTTGTGGTAGTAGTAATTGTAGTGGGAGTAGTAATAGTTATAATAGTAGCTGAAGTAGTAGTGGTAACTGTAGTATCAATAGATGAAGTAGTAATAGTAGTAGCTCTGGTAATGTGGCTAACATTAGTTTTGATAGTGGTAGCAACAGTGGTAGTAGTAATAGTTGCAGTAGCTGTAGTCTGAGTAGTAATAGTCATAGTAATAGTTGAAATAGTAGTAGTAACTGTTAGTAACTAGTAGTAATAGTTGAAGTAGTAATAGTAGCAGGACCAGAAATGTGGCTAACATTAGTTTTGATAGTGGTAGGAGCAGTGGTAGTAGTAATAGTTGTAGTAGTAGTTGAAGTAGTAGTGGTAATAGTAGTAGCAACAGCAATAATGTGGCTAACATGAGCTTTGATGCTAGTAGCAGTAGTAATAGTAGCAACAGTAGCAGTGGTAGTAATAGTTGTAGTAGGTAAAATAGTAGTGGTACTAGTTGTACTAGTTGTAGTAGTTGTTGAAGTAGGAGTAGCAGCAGCAGTAATGTGCAATGTTAGCTTTGATTTGTGCTAGCCATACTTAAAGTAGTAGTTGTAGTAGTATTAGTAGTTGAAGTGGCAGTGGTAGTAATAGTAGAAGCAGGAAAGTAGTACAAAGTTGGAAATGATAGAAGGTCCAGGTCTTGTGGTGTCGGCAGATGTCCAGTCAGCCATTTTTGTCCAAGCTGTCAATCAATGACGCAGAGAGAATTTTCTTCCTGAAGGACATGGGGACATCAGTTAAACAGTATGTGTGGAACAGGACTACAACCAGGAGGTCAAAGAGGTGAAATGGACCGTCTTTGTGGTGTTTTTGAGCAGAAAAATATTTTAAAAAGACCACTGACACGACACGTAATTAATTTACTGTAAACGTGCACAATGAAGGACCTTTAACGTAACTCTATAAATAACGTCTTGTACCTTGTGATGTTATACTGTGTTATGCTGTCATAATTGCAGTGTGATTATTGTTTGTTTGTTCCATCTATGGAAGTGTTTTTACATTTCTGAAGCATCTCTGAGTGTAAACACCCTCCGCCGGCTATAGCTGCTGAGTTATTTTGTGCCTCTGCTCCTATCTTTAAGGTTTTTATAGCAGCGGTGGTTTTGGTGTCGGTCGGTTTTGGTGGTTTTGGTTTCGAGCCCGGCCCTGCTGGCTCTGCTGAATCTGTCACATTGCTGCTAACACGCTCTGCTTGTTATTATCTGCACAGCTCGATGCACCACGCTGCCGTTTACTGCCTGGAGAAGATGTTTAGTTTGCATGTTCAGACCTTCACAGACACGGAATGAAAAACCCTCCAAGGAGGCAGAACTTTAAAGCGACAAGTAAATTACAGCCTGTGATGGAAACCTCAGAATGGTTCTTAAAGGGATGGCCCTGACCCCTGACCATGTTACTGATTATAATGGTGGCAGTCTGAGAGCTTGTAGTAACCTGCAAGATCCATGTTAGAGTTTACTCGTGTTCCCTAAATGCCTCACATCCATCTGTTGACGCTACACTTTGCAGATATTCGAGAAACTTTTCATGTCCATTGATAGATGCTACAGTTTACTGGTGCTCCTAAAGCGCCTCACATCCATCTGTTGATGCTAAATGTAGATGTTCTCGAAATGCTTCATTTCCAACAGGAGGCGCTGCAATTTACCGATGTTTCTTAAACACCTCACAACCACCTGGTGATGCTACACTTTACAGATGTTCTATGAACTTTTCATGTCCACTGATAGATTCTACAATTTACAGATATTCCTTATATTTTTCATTTTCACTGGTAGATACTACAATTTAATCATGTTCCATAAACGCCTCACATCCATCTGTTGACGCTACAATTTACAGATGTTCTATAAATGCCTCACATTCATCATTAGGCGCTACAATTTGCTGATGATCCGTAAAAGCCTCAGATGTTCTTTTAACTTTTCATGTTAATTGATAGATGCTACAATTTACCAATGTTCCATAAATACCTAATTTTCATTGGTAGATGCTACAATTTACTCATGTTCCGTAAACACCTCACATCCATCTAGTGATACTTCGATTTCCAGATGTTCCATAAATACCTCATTTTCATTGGTAGATGTTACAGTTTATTCATGTTCCATGAACGCCTCACATTGATCTGTTGACGCTACATTTTACAGATGTTCTAGAAACTTTTCATATCCATCCATAGACACTACAGTTCACAGAAGTTTCACAAATACCCCACACCATCGGTATATGCTACAACTTGCCATTGTTTCCTAAACGCCCCATAACTATTTGTAGATGTTTACAGAAATTTCCTAAACATCCCACACCCATCGGTAGAGTTACTGTCTACAGAAATTCCCTGAGCGCCCCTCATCCACCAGTAGATACTACTCTCTACAGAAGTTCCCTGAACGCCTCTAGATACTACTGGTCAGCTCTGCACAGAGAAACTTTTAGTCTGCATCAGTAGCTGCAACTCAGATGGCTGTGAGATTAAAAATTAGTTAGAAAGTCATGAAAAAAAGACTTTTGATGTCAGATTTAGACAAGTACTTTGGAGTTTCCTTCTAACTATGTCTGTCTGTTCCTTGAATGACAGGGGAACTGAACAGTTGATTTCTTGTAGTTTTATCACAGAAAAGGTCTTCTGAATCACAGCACTTTAGAGAACAAAGTCTCACTTTGTCCACCTCGACTTCATGCCTCTAGAAACACACAGACAGAAACACAAACTCACAACAGTGGACATAATGGCAGAGGTTGGAGCAACCTGTGACCCTGTGAGGTTGAAAAGGTGTTTCCTTCGAGCTCGTCGAACACTTTGGCTTTGTCTGCTCCTGTAAACAAACAGCACTTACAACCTGAACGCCAGCTGCAGCTGCTGGCATTTCCACTCAAAGGTCTCGCTGTGAAGGGCTCTAATAGCACAGTCCTGTAATTCACACTCGCAATCAGGGACTATTTCTGTGTCTGTGGGTTTGTGGGCCGCGAGTCCTGAAAAAACAATCCTCAGAGACGACAACAAGCACCGTTTCTTCTGTCCTCTCCATGTTCTTCAACTTTAAATTCACTATGTTGACTAACAGAGCAAACCTTAATAGTTTAATTTCCTACGAGCTCATAGATCTGCAGTTATGACCACCAGCTACAATTTACTGATGTCCCTTAAACGCCTCATATCCATCAGTAAACGCTACATTTTAGAGATATTAAGGAACCCTTCTCATCAATTGATGTTCCTTAAATACCTAATTTTCAGAGGTAGATGCTACCGTTTACGGAAGTTCCCTAAATGCCTCACATTGATTGATAGAGGCTACAGTTTGCTTAAATTCCCTTCCCTTTCCTTGTATCCCTTTCCTTCCCTTTGCAAATTTTCCTTTCTTTTTATTCTTTCCTTTCCTTTCCTTTCCTTTGTGAGTTTTCCTTTCCTTTTATGCGTTCCTTGTTTTCCTTTCCTTCCTTCCTTGAAAAGAGCAGCAGAGAGGAAGTCTGCTGAAGCTCATTTCTGTTTAATTAAGTTATCTTTTATGCAGATTAGTAATAATCAAAGCCGGTTACATAACGCTGCTCACCAGCTGCTCCCATGAAGACACATGAAGTCTGAAGGAGGTTGCTGGTTCCTGGCCTCTGTCGGTACATCAGTGTGAGTCTACATGTGTTGATTGTGCTCGTTGTCTGCATGTTAATGAGAGTTTACCGGCTCGGATCGCTGCGACGATCAAGACATGCGCTTACATAACTGCTGCCCACATAACCCAGATTACTCCGGTCGCTTTGTGCACAGATTCAGCAGCAGACGGAGAGAAAACTCTGCTGGTTTGTGCCTCCGAACAGAAGCAGATCTGCAGGATATTTTCAGCAGACTGAGTGACTGCACAGGACGAGAGTTTAAAAAGCACAGATCAGTCACAGAAGGAAAAACTTCAAGCACTAAATATCACTGGTGGCCTATTTTTACAGCAAGACTGAAACAAAATAAAAATCTAAGTGTCAAAACAGGGAGTATACTGAAATGTTCTACTGTTTTCTAGCTGATCATGTTGAGTTATATATATATTTTTTCTAATATTTTTTAAACTGGTATTTTACAGGTTTTCTTTCCTTTCATCCCTTCTCATCCTTTCATTTCCTTTGTGAGTTTTCCTTTCCTCTTCTTTCCTTTCCTTTGTTTCCTTTCTTTTTATTTCCTTTCCTTCCCATTTTCATTTTCTTTCCCTTTGCAAATTTTTCCTTTCCTTTTCTAAGTACTCGCTTTTCCTTTCCTTTCTTTCTCCGTTTCCTTTTTATGTTCTTTCCTTTCCTTTTCTCTTGTCCTTTCCTTCCCTTTGCAAGTTTTCCTTTCCTGTCCTTTGTGATTTTTCCTTTCCGTTTCATTTCCTTTCTTTGTTTCATTTCCTTTCCTTGTTTTGCTTTACCTCCCTTTGCAAATTTTCTTCTCTTTTTTATTCTGTCCTTTCTCCTTGTTTCCTTTCCTTTGCGTTGCATTTTGCTTCATCAATTTTAAACTTTCCCAAACTTTTTGCATAATTTTTTTATTCTTTCCTTCCCTTTTTGAGTTTTCCTTTCATTTTTTCTCTTTCCTTTCCTTTCCTTTGCAAGTTTTTCTTTCTTTTTTGTTCTTTCCTTTCCTTTGTTTCCTTTCCTTTATCTTTGTTTCCTTTCTTTTGCAAGTTTTCCTTTCATTTTAATCTTTCCATTCCTTTCTTTTCCTTTCCTTTCCTTCCCTTTGTAAGTTTTCCTTTCTTTTTTATTCTTTACTTTCTCCGTTTCCTTTGCGTTGCATTTTGCTTCATCAGTTTTAAACTTTCCCAAACTTTTTTGTGTAATTTTTTTCCTTTCTTATTTCCTTTCTTTCCCTTTGCTAGTTTTCCGTTCTTTTTTATTCTTTCATTTCCTTACCTGTCCTTTCTCCTTGTTTCCTTTGCGTTGCATTCTGCTTCATCAGTTTTAAACTTTTCCCAACTTTTCGTGGTTTTTCTGTATAATTTTGGTGTTTTGATGGTCAGTTTGATGCTCGGATTGAGGATAGAAACCGGTGGCCAGTCACTTCTATGACACAAACAAACATATTTATCTTCCATGGAGAGAAACCGAACGGAGAGAGGAGAGAACGGGGATAAATCCTGGAGACAAAGAGAGACGAGAAACTTACGTAACCCTCTGTCTAATCTTTCACGCTTCCAGTCGGGAATCTGCTGAACGGAGTCGAGCAGCAGAAACCGAGACAAAGACCAAGTTAAAGACGGTTTTTAAAAAATCAAACAAGTAGAGAGGAGAAGAGGATGGAGGGATGATTGAAGAGGTTACGCATGATCGAGTGAAGAGAAAGACGAGGACAGAAACAGTCGTCAGTATTCAGAAACACTCAGCAGGCCGAGCTTCATTTCTTCTGTTTCCATCCTCCTTCTCCTTTCTCTTCTCTAACTCTCCTTCCTCTACTATTAATCTTCCTCCTCCACTGTATTTGTCTTCCTTTTCATTTCATCATTTCTCCTGACTGTTCTTTCCTTTCATTTCTTTTTTATATCCTTGTCTTTCCTTTTTCCTTGGTTCCTTTCCTTTTCTTGTTTTCCTTCCCCTTCCCTTTGTTAGTTTTCCATTCTTTTTTATTCTTTCATTTCCATTCCTTGTTTTCATTTTCTTTCCCTTTGCAAGTTTTGCCGGTGGGTTTTGGTGTTCAGAGCGTTGACGTACAAAAAGCTGAGTTTGGTTTCTTGACTGGAGAAATGGAAGGAAAACGTGGAAATGGTCGGTCGAAGCCGTGTGTCCTGAATTAAAGGAGAAAACCGTCAGACTGAGAGACAAAAGGAAGAGATTGTGTTTGATAAAGAGGAAGGACTGACAGGCCTGATTACAGCCACACGTCTGTTTATCTTATTTTGGGAATATTGAGGGTGATTACATAACAGACAGATCTATTTCCTACCGAGGACTCAGTGTGACGCCACTTTAACAACCTTTTAAAGAGTCTTTTTTGAAATTATGGCATCTGTTAACTTAAACGTGTTAACTCCTGTTCGAGGAATCTAAAATCTTGCGTCACTTCTTTCTGTTCTTTATGAGTTCTCAACCTGCCGTTAAATCCTCTTCATGATAATATCTCTTCCTTAAATAATCACAGCCTGAATTAACTCCCCTCATTTGTCACAGCCTTTTATCAGCGCTGCCACCAGCAGAAAACCACGACGAAGCGTTCAGGAGCTTTAAACGTTTTACAGCCAAAGTGAAGAAATCAAACACCAGAACTTTTTCTGTTTCAGGTCTTTTCATTTTTGAGCTTTTGAGGAACATAGTTGGAAAGAATTTAATGATTTTATTTGAGCCTTATTTTATTGTACATTACATAATAATAAAAAATGCTTAAGATTCAGTTCAGTTTTATTTATTTCAAGCCAAAACATAAGTCATAAAGTCATCATTTCTGTGAAATATTAGTCCTTCTCTGTTGATTTTTCTACTCATGAAGGAATATTTTCTGTGCAGAACCTTTTTTATTTGCAATATTGATCCACATCCAGAGAATGTGGACAATCTTAATATCTAATAGCATATTGTAGCGTGTCGTATTGAGTCATATTGTATCGTAGCATAGAATATTGTAGCACGTTGTAACGTATCATAGCATATCGTAGCGTATTGTAGCGTTTCATAGTGTATTGTAGCATGTTGTAGCGTATCGTATTGGATCAAATTGTATCGTAGTGTATCTTAGCGTATTGTAGCACATTGTAACGCATCGTAGTATATCATAGTGTATCATAACGTATCATAGCATGTTGTAACGTATCGTAGTGTATCATAGCATGTTCTACCATGTCGTAGCGTATCGTATTGTAGCGTATCATAGCATGTTGTACCGTATCATATCGTACTGTAAGCGTAGCATATTGTAGCGTATTCTAGCATGTTGTAACGTATCATAGGGTATCGTAGCATGTTGTATCGTATCGTATTCTATCGTAGCGTATCTTAGCGTATTGTAGCATGTTGTCACGCATCGTAGCATATCATAGCGTATCATAACATATCGTAGCATGTTGTACCGTATCGGATTGAATCAAATTTTATCGTAGCGTATAGTAGTGTTTTGTAACAAAATGTATCATATCATAAAGTCTCGTAACGTATCATAGCGTATCGTAGCATATTGTAACGAATCGTAACGTGTGGTATTGTATGAAATTTTATCGTATCTTTTCCGAACGTATCATATCGTATCAAATCGTATCAAATGTATTGTATCAAATTGTGTCATTATGCATCGTATTGTATCATATTTGATGAAATTGTGTGGTATCGTATCGTAGCATATTGTAAAGTAGCGTAACATATGGTATTGTATCAAATCGCATTGTATTTCATTGTATTTACATTTTATTTTTGTGGTCATTGTCTGTTTTAGTGTTCATTTTCTCTATTTTGTGGGTCTATCTTTGTGTTGATTTTATCTCTCTTTGTGTTCATTTTTTCTATTTTTGTGGTTATTTTGTCTATTTTGTGGTCATTCGGTGTATCTAGTTATTTTGTGTCCATTTTTCTCTGTGACCATTTTGTCTATTGTTGGGTCATTTTGTTTTGTTTTTTTTGGCCAGTTTGTCTAGTTTTGTGTTCATTTTGTCTATTTTTATAATCATTTTGTCTACTTTTGTTGTCAATTTGTCTATTTGTTTTCATTTTGCCTATTTTTATGGTGATTTTATCTATTCTGGTGGTGATTTTGTGTTATCCTCTGGTAATTTTGTGTCTTTTTTTCTCTTCGTGGTCATGTTGTCTCTCTGAAACACCACTGCAGGTTGTCTCCAGCATTTCTCTCCTTTTATTTTTACACCTTGAGTTGTGTGTTTAACGTTGTGGTTCTTCCACCACATCGAATGTTTAATGTGGTCACAGCCTCACCTGTTAGGTTGATGTAGAAGGTGAGACGTCTCGTGGGTTTATAAAGACAGTCTGACTGAGTCCGGCCTGGAGGAGTTCCATGCTACACTGTGTCGAATGTCAAACTAGGCCACCGGTTGAAGAGCTCAGACTGCAGAGATCACAGCGTTCAGCCGTTTCCCTGTTTCTGTGGTTTCCTCACACCAGTGTTCACGCAATGACACCAAAACTGTCGAATTTCTGTGCTCATTTTTTGCTTTTTAAAAAAAATTAAGTATAGCTCGCATTGAAATGTGAAGAGTGAAGATTTGTTGCTCATCTCTGCCTTATATCACAGTGAACTGAATAGTTTTGGGTTTTCGGATGTTGGATGGACAAAACGAGGCTTCTGGGAAACTGATGGACGTTTTTTCACCATTCTAAAGTCTAAACATTTCGACTGTAGTCAGCAGTCGAGTGGTCGCGGAAAAATTAATAACTTCAGGTTGAACTGCAGGCAATGTTTCCACAGAGAGATTAAGAGGAAAATCAAAGCTACTGGATCAGTAAAATAAAAGTAACATGACTCAGAAACAGTGAACAGAGGAGCATGTTGTTGGAGATACATTCAGTATGGTGAACAGAGACTCAAAACTGGACTGAAATTCGTTCAGAATGACAAATCTTCTCAAGAATGTCTCAAATTGTCCTAGTTTAAAGTTATTTTGGAAAATTCTTAAGTCAGGTTGGACATTTTTTCGTTGCTTTGGACAAATTTTGGATCAATTTGGATGTATATAGTTAAATATCTATAGTAAAAATGTAAATCCAAACATCTGTGGTATGTGATGGCTCCATTTTTAAAATATCGATACTAAATGTTGATGTTCCTGTTGACTGCAGGCTTTTTTTCTTGTAAAATAACTAATCAGCTGATTTTTTTTTTTTTGACGATTAATGGCACCACGGTCTGGGTTTTTTAAATGAGATCAGTGAAGCTGTGATAAATAAAGCAGTGAACTGGTCCTTTCCTGGTTTATTACCAAACAGTGCAGAGGAGTAGTAAAGCTGTGATTCAGGTTTGTGGAGGTTGGTGCTGCTGAACTGGGATCTAATGAGGAGGTGTGTGTCGGTGTTTGATCTCCCTTTCTGCTGCCAAGTTTGACATTTTTTTATCAGTTTAGCCCAACTGTGGTTTGAAATCATCATTGTGGTTATCTTTTGCCTCTGTCATTTTGTCTATAATAGGGTTATTTAGCCTCTTTTAGTGGTAAATTTGTCTATTGTGGAGGTCATTTTGGGGTATTTTTTTCTATTGTAGGGGTCACTGTCAGTTTTGTGGTCATTTTGTGATTTTAGTGGTCATGATGTCTCTTTTTGTGGATATTTTGTCTATTTTGTGGTTCATTTTGTCTATTTTTGTGGTCATTTTGTCTATTGCAGAGTCATTCTATCTGTTGTGGGGGTCATTTTGTTTTTTTGGTGGACATTTTGTCTATTGAGGTCATCAGTCAGTCTTTTTTGTGGTCATTTTGTCTTTTTTGTGGTCATTTAGTCTCTTTTAGTGGTCATTCAGTCTCTTTGTGTGGACACTTTTGTCTATGTTATGGGTCATTTTGTCAATGTCTGTGGACATTTTCTTTGTTTTTTGGGTCATTATGTCCATTTTGTGGGCATTTTGTCTCTTTTTGTGGTCAATTTGTCTCTTTTAGTGGCCGTTTTGTCCACTTTGTGGTCATTTTTTCTGTTTTAATTTCTTTTTGTGGATATTTTGTCTCTTTTTTTGGTTATGTAGTCTATTTTGTGGGTCATTTTGTCTTTTTTGTGGTGATTTTGTCTAGTGTTAGAGTAATTTTGTCTATTTTTGTGGTCATTTTGACAATTTTGGGCACATTTTGTCTCTTTTTATGATTATTTTGCCTGTTTTGAGCGTCATTTAGTCTCTTTTTGTGGATATTTTGTCTGTTTTTTTGTAAAAAATTTGTCAAATAGCAGTAAATTGTTTTTAAAAATGACAGTTAAAATGTTGCAGCTGCAGCAGCCTTTAAAACTGGGTGTTTATGCACATTTCCATGCAGTTTTTAGCATGCAAACAAATGCTGCATGCTTAGTTGTGACAGCAGATGCAGGTTTGTGCCTTCCTGCAATGCTGTTGGACTGTGACGAAGTCCGACGGCAGCCAAGTGTGTCCTGAAGCCACACTGAGATTTTCATCAACACCTAAGCAGGAAGATGGAGGGAAGCCAGACTTTCCAACACACTTCATCTGCCTCCCTGTCGGTGATTCACCAGAAGAGCGGCAGCCATGTTGGCTCATGTCAGCGGGATGGTGAAGAAGCTCGTCTTCTGTCCATGTGTTGTTTGTGTTGTTGTTGCTTCTCGCTATAGCTACTGTGACAGCTGACAGGATAGGGCCTGAAACGTGCATGTATGAGGGTCATTCAAAAAGTTCTCTGCCTCACCTGGAAACAAGAGGATTAACCGTGTCCTATGAAGCCTTATATCCCAAAAACTCAAATATTTGAGGTCATTTCTTTGCAGATGATGCCCTTTAGTTACTGTGACAGCTGACATGATAGGGACTGAAATGTGGATGTATGAAGGTCTTTTCAAAAGTTCTTGTTCTCACTTTGAAGCAAAGCTGTGTCCTATGAACCCTTTAGTTACTGTGACATGATACCTGGTGGCAGGGCCTGAAATGGTGATGTACGGGAGTCATTTAAAAAGTTTTTGGCTTCACCTGGAAACAAGAGCTGTGTCCTGTGAAGCCTTGTATCGCAAAACTCAAATGTTTGACGTCATTTCTTTGCAGATGACGTCCTTTAGTTACTGTGACAGCTGACATGATACCTGCTAGCGGGGACTGAAATGTGGATATATGAGAGTCATTTAAAAAGTTCTCTGCCTCACTTGGAGACAAGAGCTGTGTCCTATGACCCTTTATATCACAAAAACTCAAATGTTTGACATCATTTCTTTGCCGATGACGCCCTTCTTAACAGCAGTTTTGATTGACGTCTTGAGGATGGAGGACAATTCAATCATCCTCAAGATGTCAATAAAACAGAGTGAATCGAGCCCACAAATGACCACAAACTCTGAATTTTAGTCATGTGACTGTTGGTCACAGCTGAATCACTAATGAATTCACAGTTCTGCTGATTAATGCAGAATTTTTTGCTTTTTACAGAATCTCCTTGATGGAAACTATGTATTTTTGGCATATTTTCAAATGGGACAAATAGAATGTTGATGATTTTTTCCATATTTCCTATCCGCTCTGTGTGAACACTGCCTGCAGATCACCTGAAAACTCAGATTTTTTGTGACATGACTGTTGTTTGCAGTGAAGTCACTAACAGCTTCACATTTTTGCCAAAGAGCACAGAATTTTTTGTTCTTTACAGAATCTTTTTGGTGTAAACGGTATATTTTTGATGAATTTTTAAATGAGACATGTAGAATAAAGTGATTTTAATAACCTGTATGGAGTCAACACAACTTGTCTCCTCGTTATTTGACTTTATTGACACTGCCTGCAGTTCAGCTGAAGTGTCTCAATTTTAGTCACATGACTGTTGGTTGCAGCTGAGTCACAAATGGCTTTATGGTTTCGCCAAGAAGCGCAGATTTTTTTGTTTTTTATAGAATCTTTTCAATGCAAATGGCATATTTTTGGTGAATTTTTAAATGAGACACAGAATAAAGTGATTTTGATAACCTCTATGGAATCAACACAACTTTCCTCGTCTTTGTTTAAACACTGCCTGCAGTTCACCTGAAAAGTGTCTGAATTTTAGTCACATGACTGTTGGTCACAATTAAAACAGTCATAACTTCATAGTTCCGGTGATGAATGCAGAATTTTTTGTTTTTTGCAGAATATTTTTTGTGCAAATGGTTTATTTTTAGCAATTTTTAAAATGTAGAATAAAGTGAATCTGATGGAATATCACAATTTTAAGCTTCAATTTGGCTGAAAATCTGATGATTCATTCTGTTTTACAGTTTCTGTCTGTGATTAACGGTGTAGTTTTGTCTGTTATTTTATGATATTTCTTGGCTTCGGGGTGAATTTTGCACTTTAATGACTGTAAATGTTATTCTGACGCCTCGATGAGCAACATGCTGCTCAAAGTTTTACACTTTTTTAGCTGTAAAGACCTGAATTTGAAAGTTTTCATCCTGGTGGGAAAGTTTAAACAAAAGCTGAACTTTACTAAAACTCTTTTAGTCTGGTGACGCTGGAATTAGACATTAGATCCCAAAATGAGCCTGGAATAACGGCTGAGTGTTTGTCGCTGAGGTGCAGAGATGACGCAGCTGATCTTTGTGTGTCTGGACGCTGAGTTTGTGTGTCTGGATGCTAATTGTGCGTCACAAATACCACAGTGACGTTCCAGACAATAGTAAGTCTAAATCCGTCTCCACGTTCCGCCCCTGAATGCATCGTGTCGTAAATGTGTGAATCAGAGAAAAGCAGGAAGTGTGTTCGGGTTTCACTAGCAGCGCTTTAAAGGACGTTGTGTGTTCGTGTTGCGACGCTGCTTTGTGCTCCGGTGTGTTCCTCTGGTGTGTGTTTGAGATTATATTTAGCTGAAAGAGGGTCATTCGTGTTTGTTAAACAGCCGCTTTAATTAGTGTTTGTCTGACAGATTGTGATTTAAATGAACCTGATCTTCTGTGGCGACTGAGAAGAAACACTGTAAAACCAGAAAAATCAATTAAAAAACTGTGAAAATCTGGCACAAAAGGAGCCAAAAACACATTTTAAAAATGCTGGAATGTTGTCACACTTGAAAAACTGTAGAAACTGAAGAAAAGAGCAACTATCTATAAAATTAAATAGTCCAATTTTACAGCCACACATTATAAAAGAAATAATTATCATTTATAATAACACAGATTTTTAAACATTATTTACAGTTTTTAATTTTTTAAATATTTGACGTATAATTAATTTTTTTTATCTGTAATTTAACAAAAACAGTTAAATAACGGTATATATCTGTACAATAATTATATTATTTGCAGATTTAAATCCAATATGTAATGGTGTAATTTTACAGGCAAAAGTGGTGAAAATAACTGCAGCTGTCTGTAAAATATTATTATTTTTTGATGATTAAAATTAAAACATTATGAGAAGAAATTACCTGATTTTTGACGTAGATGTTATTTATTTATTTATTTGTTTATTTGTTTGTTTTTGTAATTGTATGTTCAGAAATTCTAGAAAAATATGATCTGCAACAGCAATAAAATATAATAATTTTTGACCGTTTTTTAGTCGTTGACAAACATAATTTGTCTTTTGAATAACACAAAATTTCTGTAAAATTATATGACAATGTAATTTTACAAACATTGTAAAAGAACAAATATTTTTGTTTGCAACAGAAACAGTAAATGTGTGTAAAATAATCTATAAATACAGTATAAAATAATTAAAATGTATGAATGTGTTTTAAAATTGGTAGAAATACAAATTTTTGATGTGGATTTTAAAAAATCTGTCAAATAACAGTTTTAATAAATGATTCATCGTTTTTCAGTCCTTCATATGCAAATTTTTCTTTAAAATATCAGCAAATATTTATGAAATATCTTTTTTACACATTGAAATACAGTTATAAAATGTAATAAAAAATAAAGAAAAGAATTTGTAAAATACCAGTTTAAAACCATTTTTCAACCCTTAATATACACAATCTTTCTTTTCAAATATCTGGTATTTTTTGTGTTTTTTTTGCAGATTTAAATACAGTATAAAGTCTCATTTTACACAGTAAAAATGTCAATTATTATTTGTGAAAATACAGTTTTTTTAACTTTATTTGCAGTTTTGTCCTGTTTTTTCTTTTTACAGTCAACATGTAAATTATTATTTTTTAATTATTCTAGTTTCCTGCAGTTTAACAAAAACCTTCGTCTTCTGTTTTATTGAATGAATTAATGGAATTAACAGAAGTTTCAGGTTCGTGCAGCTTTACAGTGAAAACTGTAGAGTGTGTGTGTGTGTGTGTGTGTGTGTGTGTGTGTGTGTGTGTGTGTGTGTGTGTGTGTGTGTGTGTGTGTGTTAAACGTCCCACAGAGCAGCTCTTTGTCTCTGAGGATCGAGTTGCAGCTAACGAACAAAGCATCGCTGGTTGCCGTTGGCGACGGCAGCAGGTGAACTGAAGCTTTGGGCCCAAATTAGTTTCTGAGTTTGTGTGAAAAAAAACTGAAGTAAAGGACGGCGACGGTTTCTCTAACGGACCGCAGTGTTTCTGTTTGACCACTAATGACCTAATCCTAACCTTAAACTAACATTAGACCAAGTCTGCACCCAAACAAACGCACAAATTGTCCAAAAAAGAAAAGAAAAATCAGTATAAAACCTTGTTAAAATCTAATAAAAATGCTTTAACTGATTTAAATACAGTAAAAATGTGTAATTTTATGGTCGCATTGTAAAAGGACAAATATTTATAAACAGACTGATTTTTTACTTTTTTCTTTTTTCTTTTTTTTTACAATTAAAATGTACATTAAATAGTAAATAGTCCTCTATGATGATAATAATAATAATAATAATAATAATAATAATAATAATAATAATAATAATAATAATAATAATAATAATAATCATAATAATAATAATCATAATCATAATAGTATTATTGAAAATAATAATAGTAAAATTGTATTATTATTATTATTGTTATTAGTGTTTTGTATAATAATAATAGTGATTATGTTTTTATTATTTAAAAATTATAGAATTTTGTGATGATGATGATGATGATTATTATTATTATTATTATTATTATTATTATTATTATTATTATTATTATTATTATTATTATTATTATTATTATTATTATTATGCAGTGTATAGAGATTGGGTAGATATATCTAATCTATCCCATACATACAAAATTACCCCAATAAGATGCACAAAACAATATACTAAATAAACTACAAAATTGGACAAAACCACCACGTTAAATGCTGACAACCACAAAAATATGCACAAAGCTACAAAAAGATTTACAAAAAGACCACAACAGATGTAAATACAACCCTCAATAAGATATAAAAAACATACCACAGTATGATGTAAAACACACAAAAATTTCCAGAGAAAGAACCCACACAAGATATAAACCACCACAAACAGATTGGTGAACTTTCAGCAACAATCCCTGAAGATGTCAGAGAGTTTTTTCTTCTCGTGTAACAAAAATAGAAGCAGACTGAAGAGGAAGTGGAGCTGAATAGATCTTTGTTCACCTTTAGAGACTAAAGGTTGGCTGAGATCAGGAGAGTTAATGTTTATTTCAGACTTTTCAATGGTTCATTGTTTCAGAAAACACTCAGACATTTCTCAGCTTTCACTGTTAGAAAGGACTGAACGTTGATTTAAAACTTTCATCCTCAGTCTACCTGTCACCTGTAAACCTGGAACTCCTCCCTGAAGCCACACAGGTTTGAAAGTTCTAAAGTTCTAATCTGTTTTTGTCTGCAGACATTACCCCAAGACGTCGTTCACCATCGTGGCCGACACTCCTGAGAACCTGAGACTGAGGCAGCAGAGCGAGCTGCAGAGCCAGGTGAGACACAGACACACACCTGGGAGATGATGTCATCTCTGATATCATCATGAAAAACCACCACAATAAGATACAAAAGAACCCACAAAAATATTTAGAAAGAAAACTATGACAAGATGCAAAATGGTGCTAAAATGTCACAAAAAATGTCCAAAATCACCACAGAAGATTTCAAATTTCAATAAGATGCAAAACCAGCACAAAAAATATTTTTACAAAACTATAAAAAGAAAAAGTCATCACAGTAAGATGCAAAAATGCCACAAAAATGTACAGAACCACCACAATAAGATCCCAAAAAACACAAAAATATTTTTCAGAGGAACTACAGAAGGATACAAAACCACCACAATTGGGAAAAAACACAACACGAAGCAAAAAAGTCAATTAAAAAAAACAAAAATGTCACAAAAATATACAAAATCACCACAAAAGATGCAAGAAACCAAAGAAGATGCAAGAAAACACACAAAAAATGCAAAAACCAAAAAAAATTCAAAAAAGCTATAAAAAGATACCAAACCACCACAATAAGATGCAAAAAAACCCCTACAAAATTACACAAAAATGTTGCAAAATATACAAAACCACCACAAAGGATGCAAAAAAACACAAAAATATAAAACAACCCACGCAGATAGAAAACCACCAAAAAATATACAATAAAACTTACAAAAATATGCAAAAAACAAATCTCAAAAGATGCAAACACTACAAAAATATTTAAAATAAACTACACAAAGACACCAAACCACCACAGTAAAATGTGGGTGTCCTGTCTCCGTCCCTGTGGCAGCTCGTGGTGATGAAAACAAACGCTTCTCCTGCTGCCATATGTCCTCATCAGAAGCACAGATGTCCACTCAGCGGTGTCCCACTTCGTTCACACCTTCATCCAGTCTGTCTTCTCCTAGAAGATCTGAGCTTCTCGTGTCCTAATCATCTTTTACCCGTTGCAGCTGATTCATTTTAGACGTCTGGAGTCCACAAACCCACCAGGAAAGAAAAATAAAACGTCTGATTTTCAGCTTTCTGGTGATCCTTGAATGCATCGCATGTGGTTTTGTCAGGAAAAATACCCCGAAATGAGCTGAAAATCAGGATGTTTGATGAAAAATGACTTTGTTCTGCAATCAGAAATTCACCAAAAATAAAATATGTTTCACGACAAAACTAAGAACCTGGTTAGATATTAAAATATTAATAATATTAAGATTAACAGCCAATACAATGTTATTTATTGCCTACATTTACTAGACTAATTTAAATATTAAGACCTACAATATTATTTATTAAGATCATTCATTTGATTAATTTTAGAGGGTAACAATATTTTATTGTCTTTAAATTTACACAGCGAGTTTAAATATTAATATAAAGAACCTGCAATACATTATGTAATACAATTAACCTGACCAAATTAAATATTTAGGCTAAGACTTTATAATATTATTTATTATACACATTTATTTGTGCCTTTTGGTTGCTTTGTGTCATTTTAGCATCTTTGTGTCATTTTAATATCTTTTTGTGTCATTTTGTGTCATTTTAGCATCTTTTTGTGTCGTTTTTGTCCCTTTGTGTCTTTCTGTGTCATACTACCAGAAGTCATTTCAGTCATTGTTCTGTTTCCATGGAGGTGCAGGACTTTATACTGCAGTGAAAATGAGCTAACAGTGAGGAAAAACATCCAGAAACCGGATTAATGAACCAGGAAGGCTAATTTTCCTCCCCTAAATACTCATCACTTCATCAGTACACCTGTAAATATGTAGATTTTCTGAGCATTAAGAGACGTTTTCTCTCTTTCTATCTTGATTTGCTGTCATTCTGCCGCTGACCTCTGAGATGTGAAGCAAACCTCCCGGCCTCTGACGTCTCTTTGTGTTAGCTGATTAGAACACAATGACGGAGCGAGTGGACGTCCACTGCACTCTGTGGGAAAAGCCCCATATGTTAGCGCTGACCTAGATGTGTCCACGGTGGATGTGACCTTAGCTAGCATCAGCCCCACAGCCAAACAAACCAAAGCTAGATATTTAGCTAGCATCAGCCTCACAGCCAAACCAAAGCTAGATATTTAGCTAGCATCAGCCTCACAGCCAAACAAACCAAAGCTAGATATTTAGCTAGCATCAGCCTCACAGCCAAACAAACCAAAGCTAGATATTTAGCTAGCATCAGCCCCACAGCCAAACAAACCAAAGCTAGATATTTAACTAGCATCAGCCTCACAGCCAAACCAAAGCTAGATATTTAGCTAGCATCAGCCTCACAGCCAAACAAACCAAAGCTAGATATTTAGCTAGCATCAGCCTCACAGCCAAACCAACCAAAGCTAGATATTTAGCTAGCATCAGCCTCACAGCCAAACCAAAGCTAGATATTTAGCTAGCATCAGCCTCACAGCCAAACAAACCAAAGCTAGATATTTAGCTAGCATCAGCCTCACAGCCAAACAAACCAAAGCTAGATATTTAGCTAGCATCAGCCTCACAGCCAAACAAACCAAAGCTACATATTTAGCTAGCATCAGCCCCACAGCCAAACAAACCAAAGCTAGATATTTAGCTAGCATCAGCCTCACAGCCAAACAAACCAAAGCTAGATATTTAGCTAGCATCAGCCTCACAGCCAAACAAACCAAAGCTACATATTTAGCTAGCATCAGCCTCACCACCAAACCAAAGCTAGATATTTAGCTACCATCCGCCTCACAGCCAAACAAACCAAAGCTAGATATTTAGCTAGCATCAGCCTCACCACTAAACCAAAGCTAGATATTTAGCTAAAATTTACCTTCACACTGTGAATATTTCACTAATTAGAGGCCCTTGAAGTTCAAAGAGGTGGATCTGAATCTTTAATATCCCTTTTTTTATTACATTTTAATGGATTAATATCCAGATTTTTAACACTTTAGAGCATTAATATCCATGTTTTTTACACTTTAAAGCATTAATATTCAGATTTTTAACACTTTAGAACATTAATATCCAGGTTTTTTAGCTAGCATCAGCCTCACAGCCAAACAAACCAAAGCTAGATATTTAGCTAGCATCAGCCTCACAGCCAAACAAACCAAAGCTACATATTTAGCTAGCATCAGCCCCACAGCCAAACAAACCAAAGCTAGATATTTAGCTAGCATCAGCCTCACAGCCAAACAAACCAAAGCTAGATATTTAGCTAGCATCAGCCTCACAGCCAAACAAACCAAAGCTACATATTTAGCTAGCATCAGCCTCACCACCAAACCAAAGCTAGATATTTAGCTACCATCCGCCTCACAGCCAAACAAACCAAAGCTAGATATTTAGCTAGCATCAGCCTCACCACTAAACCAAAGCTAGATATTTAGCTAAAATTTACCTTCACACTGTGAATATTTCACTAATTAGAGGCCCTTGAAGTTCAAAGAGGTGGATCTGAATCTTTAATATCCCTTTTTTTATTACATTTTAATGGATTAATATCCAGATTTTTAACACTTTAGAGCATTAATATCCATGTTTTTTACACTTTAAAGCATTAATATTCAGATTTTTAACACTTTAGAACATTAATATCCAGGTTTTTTAAGGTTTAAAGCATGATCCAGAAATAATTCCAAATGACGGGGACAGGATCACTGGGGTGCAGCCTGGGCAGCTGGAGGAGCCGAGGACGCTGTCTGCGGGACCCGCACGGACCAGAGACTACTTGAAGCTTCGCCTATTGGGCATGTGCGCTGTCATGTTCCTTTTTAGAACAGCGCCATTTATTTTTTGTTTTGTTTTTTCTCTTGAGAGCGTTCAATGTGAGGTACTAATTTTGTTTATATTTTGGTTCACATTAAGCTGTCGGTGTATGTTTAATTATTTCAGACAGGGAGGTACAGAGCGTTTAAATGTGGAGTAATGGGTAGCACAGGAATAAATATAGTTTCATGGAACATAAATGGCTGCAGCACACCAATTAAACGTAAGAAAATACTGAATTATCTTAAGTCTCATGACACTGACGTTGCTTACATTCAAGAAACTCACTTTGAAAATGAAAATGAAGCAGTGAAATTAAAGAGAGATTGGGTGGGCAAAATTTTTCATAATTCGGTTTCAAGCAAAAGTCGTGGTGTTATGATACTTATACATAAAAAGTTACATTTTGTTCTACTGCAACAATTTAAGGATGAAGATGGGCGACTTTTGTGTCTCCAAGCACTTATTAATGGTGTAAAAGTAGTATTGTGTAATGTTTATGCCCCAAATAGAGATGAACCTAAATTTATTTACAAAATCAATGAGATGTTGGGGAACATAGAGGGACATATCTTGCTAGGTGGAGACTTTAACAATGTGTTAGATGAATATATAGACAGAAGCACCATCAATACAACCTTAACAACTAAAACAGGATTGGCTTTGAAATCTCTAAGAGAAGATATTGGCCTGGAAGATATTTGGAGACTTGTTCATCCCTTGGAAAAGGAGTACACATTTTATTCTCATTCACACAAAACATACTCCCGAATAGATTATTTTTTGATCTCCAATGCATGTGTTGATCTAGTAGTGAACAGTAAAATAGGTGTCATTGCCTTAACCGATCATGCTCCTGTAGAATTACGTATAAACTTGCAAACGGAGAGAGTCAATAGAGGTAGATGGAGACTAAATACAAGTGTACTGCAGGATGAACAATTTGTGCTATCTCTACAAAAAGATATAGAATATTTTTTACAGGTGAATGTTGGGTCTACTGATAGATTAGCCACAGTGTGGGATGCTCTCAAGGCATTTGTCCGGGGAAAATGTTTGGGTTATTGCTCAAAGAAAATTAAAGAAAATAAGAACAAGATTAAAACTTTGGAGGAAAAAATATGTATTTTTGAAAAACAATTAGCTGAAAAATTCAACGAAACTAAATTTAAAGAAATCTGTAAACTTAAATATAATCTTCATGACATATATAACAAGAAAGCAGAGTATGCACTTTTCCGGCTTAAAACACATTTCTATGAAAATGGTGAAAAAACAGGGAAACTATTAGCAAGACAACTTAAAAAAATAGATAGCCAAAATGTTATTACAGCAATTAAAAAAGATGATAAGTTAGTTACATCGTCATCTGATATTAACACAGTTTTTAAAACATTCTACCAAAACCTTTATACATCTGAAAATAAGACTAACACGAAACAACTAGATGAATTTTTTGATAAAATAACAATACCAAAGATTTCACAAGAAGAAAAGGACAAATTGGAAACCCCCTTAACAGAGGAAGAAGTAAAGAAGGCAATTAATGCAATGAAAACTGGAAAGTCACCGGGGATTGATGGCTTTCCGGCTGAATTTTACAGGAGATTTACAGACACACTCTGCCCATTTTTAACAAGAGTATTTCATGAAGCTTTTGAACATGGGCTGCTTCCTCCAAGTTTTAATCAGGCAATAATATCACTTATCCCGAAGACTGACAAAGACGTAACGGACCCAGCCAATTATAGACCAATAAGTTTAATAAATGTTGACTGTAAAATATTATCTAAAATACTAGCAACAAGATTAGAAACTGGGTTACCACAAATTATACATAAAGACCAAGTTGGGTTTATCAAGGGCAGATCTGCATCTGATAATATGAGAAGGTTGTTACATCTCTTATGGTTGAACAAAAACAACGTTGATCCTGTGTTAGCCATATCTTTAGACGCCCAAAAAGCGTTCGACAGGGTAGAATGGTCTTTTTTATTTACTGCTCTGAAAAGGTTTGGTTTGGGTGACAATTTTTGTCACTGGATTAAGATTCTGTATTCCAAGCCACAGGCAGCTGTTTTTACTAACGGGGTACTCTCCCATTTTTTCGATATTTCCAGATCGACCCGTCAAGGGTGCAGTTTAAGCCCTCTTTTATTTACCATCTTTCTAGAGCCCTTGGCTATTCAAATTAGAGAAAATTCACTAATCAGAGGTGTGTTGGGGGGAGGAAGGGAACACAAATTGTTTTTATACGCAGACGACATTTTGGTTTTAAGTAAAGACCCTGCTAACTCTATTACAACTCTGCTAGAGGTTATTGATGAATACTCAATGTACTCTGGGTATAAAATTAATTGGCAAAAATCTGAAGCCATGCCAGTCTCTCAATCTTGCAGTCACGGCTCTGTGTCTGGTTTCAATTTCAGGTGGATGCATAAAGGGATGAAGTATCTAGGAATTGAGTTGGACCCAGACATTGAGGATATTTTGGCTGACAGCATGGGCAAATTGATAAACAAAATTAAGACAAATTTGGATAAATGGAGTAAATTAAATTTGACATTATGGGGGAAGGTAAATGCAGTGAAAATGGTCATAACCCCACTTATTAATTACTATACCGGAATGTTACCAATATGTATCCCCCAGCCACTATTATTAAATTACAATAACATGATAAAACACTTTCTCTGGGATGGTCGTAAACCACGCATTAACCTAAGTCGACTCTGTCAGCCGAAAAAGGAAGGGGGCTTAGCCCTGCCCAATGTGGAACACTACAGTATATCCTTCGAAATGTCTAGACTAGCCAAACATTGGGCGGGGAAAGTTGACCTGGATTGGATTTTAATTGAACAGGAACTTACTTCTCCATTTACGCCAATCGAAACTTTATCTCAAAAGTTGAACAAAGACAAGTTTGAAAATCCAATCTTAAAATTTTCCAAAATGGTATGGCTGGAGGTACATAGAAAATACAAGCTTGATCCGTATGTCATGAGGTACTCGTCTTTATGGAACAACCCCAAAATTAAGATTGGTAAACAGTCTATCTACTGGGCACAATGGCTACGAAAAGGTATAAGAACTGTTGGTGACTTATTTGAGGGCGATGTCTTTATGACATTTAATGAAATCAAGCAGAAATTCAAATTAGAGGGTCATGGCCACTTTTGGAAGTATTTACAGATACGGGATTGTTTAAAAGGAAAATATAAATCACAGGAGAGAACCCCAGTAGAGACATTTCTGCTATTACCTCCATTACTGTGTAAAGCCTCTAAATGGTATAACGTTTGCCCTTGGGCAAATAATAACACAATTAAAAGTCTAAAAGCAATATGGGAAAAAGATTTACATTGTTTTATAGATGACGATATTTGGGATTCAATTATGTCAAATTGTGGATTATATGTTAGAGAAGCCAAGGGAAAATTCATTCAATATAAAATTCTCAATAGATATTACTATACCCCCTCTCGACTTTATAAAATGGGTATTAGCAGAAATGATCTGTGTTGGAAATGTCAGAAAGCTCAGGGTACTTTGATGCATGCTCTGTGGGAGTGCCCTTTGGTTTTTCCGATTTGGAACAATGTTTTAAGTTATATGCAGAGTTGGTTATCTTGTAATGTACCCAAATCACCTAGACTATGTTTATTAGGAGATAGAACAGAGGTGCCCTTGTTAAACAGACATAGTTTTAGAGTTTTAAATACTGCTTTTGTGACATGTGCATGTCTGATCCTAAAGTTATGGAAGGATCCTCATTCCCCAACTCTGAAAATGTGGAAAGAAAAAATGACTGAGAATGTGGCCTGTGAGAAGATGTTAGGACGACTAACCTCTAGGAATGAAGACGCGATGGAACAATGGGACAATTTTTGCACCTTCCTGTCTACAAACTGAATACAAACTTAATGCATCACGACAGCTGGTTTTGTACTGAACCTCACATTTTGTTGTTTGGGTGTTTTTGTCTGTGTTCTGTGGTTAAAATGTAAAAACATGGAATAAAAACTTCAATTACAAAAAAAAAAGGTTTAAAGCATGAATATCCATGTTTTTGAAACTTTAAAGTGTTAATATCCATGTTTTTTTTTGACATTTTGGAGCATTAATATCTATGTTTTGGAGACTTTAAAGCATTAATATCCAGGTTTTTAACACTTTGGAGCATTAATATCCAGGTTTGTGACCCTCTAGTGCGTTATTATCCAGGTTTGTGACCCTCTAGTGCGTTATTATCCAGGTTTTGGAGACTTTTCTGTGCTAATACCCATTTTATTACACTTTGGTGCATTAATATCCTGGTTTTTAACAGTTAAATTCTTTAATATCCAGATTTTTGACAGTTTGTAATTTTGATATCCATTTTTATTACATTATTGTATATTAATATCCAGGTTTTTGAAACTTTTGTGCATTAATTTCAAGGGTTGTGACACTTAGTGGCATTAATATCCATGTTATCACACTTTGGTTTGTTTATGTCCAGGTTTTTGACAGTTTTGGTGCATTCATATCAAGATGTTTGACACTTTAGAGCATTAATATCCAGATTTTTTTGATACTTTGGTGTATTAATTTCCAGGTATTTGACATTTTTCTATGTTAATATCTAGGTTTTTAATAGGATAATAAATCACATATGTGTCAACAACCTGGATAATAATGTAAAAAAAGGCCAGTAACCTAGATTTTAATGCACAAAGTGTAAAAACATGGATTTTAAAGCAAAAGCTATATAATCGACATTCCAAATGTCAATAAAGTGGATGTTAACCTCCAAAAGCGTCAAAAATCTTTTTATTGACACACAAAACTGCCTAAAAACCTGAGATATTTAAGCACAAAAGTGGAACATTAGTGTACAGGAGAGTCAAAACCTTGAGATGAACACTGAGGAGAGAGTTAAAACATGTACGGGTTTAAACGTTATCAGTCAAGATAACCCAAATACATCCTTCCTCAGGAAGTACTGTTGAATTCCCAGCTACACTTACAATGAGCAAATAACTATTAATCAGTCTGATAGATTCTATTATAAGTGCACCTGGGGTTTGACACAACCTTTTCCAATCACATCTCTGTGGGATGCTGGAATAAAAGAGGCAGACATCCAATTCTACAGCAGAACTATCCTGCAGATCGCTGCTCAAACTGCATAGAGCAATTAGAGTATGTTTAACGTGGGCTTCACACGGTGGGAAGCTGATTGTAGCTGAGTGCTGTAATTATTTCTACATTCAAAGGTAAAATCCACCTTCAGATATCTTTAGACACCGTCACGTTCCACCAGCCTGTAGCTGAGTTCTCCAGTTAATGAGTTCATGAATGCAGCCTCTAACCTCTTTATGCGCTGCAATGCATTCTGGTCCGTCTTCTCCTCCTCTGGGTGGAATCTGTTCCACAAACTGTGGCTCCAGAGAGAAGCTTGTGCTTTGATTTTGAAGTAGTGAAACTAAAATCTGGAGTTCAGCTCTTTAGTAAACACACCAAATATAGAAGGAGTCACTCTGAGTGGAGCTGTGGATGTTGGTTGATCCGACTGATTGGTGGCAAGAAAAAAAACTGCACATTATCTGTAGTTCACTCAACCTGCAGTCTTAGCCTAAATATCCAGTTGATTACAGTTTGGCTGGTTTATATCCAGGTTTTTGACAGTTTTGTACTTTAATATCAATGTTTTTGATGTTTTGATGCATTCATATCAAGATTGTTGACACTTTAGACCATTAACATCCAGGTTTTTGAAACTTTAAACCATTAACTTCCAGGTTTTTGAAACTTTAAACCATTAACATCCAGGTTTTTGAAACTTTAAACCATTAACATCCAGGTTTTTGAAACTTTAAACCATTAACATCCAGGTGTTTGACCCTCTGCGTTATTATCCAGGTTTTGGAGACTTTTGTCTGCTAATACCCATTTTATTACACTTTGGTGTGGAAATATCCAGATTTTTGACAGTTTTCCATGTTAATATACAGGTTTTTGATACTTTAGCGTAAAAATATCCAGATTTCTGACACTTTTGTGCATTAATTTCAAGGGTTGTGACACTTAGGGGTGTTAATATCCACGTTATTACACTTTGATTGGTTTATAGCCAGGTTGTTGACAGTTTTGTGCATTATTATCAATGTTTTTGACATTTTGGTGCATTCATGTCAAGATTTTTGTAACTTTAGAGCATTAATGTCCAGGTTTTTGACTCTCTAGTGTGTTATTATCCAGATTTTTGACATTTTTCCTGTTAATAGCCAGGTTTCTGATACTTTTATGCATTAATATCCAGTTTTTGACACTTTTGGGCATTAAGTTCAAGGGTTTTGATACTTTCAGGCGTTAAATGTCCGTGTTATTACACTTTGGTTTGTTAATATCTAGGTTTTTGACCCTCTTATGTGTTATTATCAAGGTTTTGGAGACTTTGTGTGCTAACACCCATTTAATTACACGTTGATGTGTTAATATCCAGGTTTTTAATAGTTTACTGAGTAAAAATCAATTTTTTTCACACTATTGTGCATTAATACCAAGACTTGTGACACTTATGGACATTAATATCCATGTTATTACAGTTTGGCTTGTTTATTTCCGGGTTTTTGACCTCTTTAGCACATTCTTGTCCAGGTTTTGACACTTTAGAGCAATAATATCCAGATCTCTCATTTAGAGATTAAACTCTAAATGAATCCTAAATCAACATAGAAATCTTGTGTTAGCAGCATATGAAGTCATTTGAAGCTAGTTATTTTACACTGACTGGGATCAGAGCAGCTGCACATGTTCATATGATTTCTGAAAATGGACGTAGCCAAGGACTCTACTGTCTGCTTCGTTTTTTCCAAACAGCAGCACTGAAACGTTTCTTATAATGAACTGAAACATTTTAGAAAAACTGTTGAAGACATGCATTGGTTTAAGACATGGATCGATTATATCATCTAATGCCGTCTCTAATCGGTGACTTTAATGATGAATGTTCTTTTATTATCACACATTTCTCTCCCTGTCGCTGTCCTGCAGGTGAAGTACAAGAAGGATTTTGAGGAGAGTAAAGGTCGAGGGTTCAGCATCGTCTCCGACACTCCGGAGATGCAAAGACTCAGAAAGACTCAGGAGCAGATCAGCAACGTACGTACACTAGGACATCCACTGTGTTGTGTGTTTGTGTGAAGTATGAAAGTGGTGTATGTGAGGGTGCACTTTGGTCAGCGAGCGCACACACAAACACAAACAAACAAACACACCAAATGTCTGCATCATGGAGCCTCCAGCGTTGATGCCGACGGTGCTTTGAAGAGGAGCTTCTTCTACATCCATGAGTGTAAGTGACCAACAGTTATTATTTATTGAGTACTAGACAAAGCAGGTAATCTGATTAGAAAGAATGCTCATTTTAGAACGACAACGGAGAGAAGAAATGTGAATAAAAAAAGGTGGAGGTCAACATCCCCGTAATGTAAAAACAGAGTGAACTTCCTCCTGCAGAAGTCAGTCTTTGTTGTATTTAAGCACTTCTCTACTCTACTGTTCAACTCCTATTTAAGTGTTTCTGTTGTATATAAACTACATCTAAAATTCCTCCAGTGGAAAAAAATTGAATCCATTTCATCAGTTTAAGGTAGAAATTGCTCAATAAAGAGCAAAATACTCAGTTTTTGTTACAGTAAATGAGCAGATTCAGACACAGCACATGTTTGGGATGAGCTGCCAACCAATCAGAAAGCAGATTTTAAAACCATGTCACTAATTTAATTATTTGTGGTTTTATGTATGTGTGTGTTTGAGAGTGTGTGAGTGTGTACAGATGCTCTAGTGACCCAGTGACCTTCAGCAGATGATGCCAAGGTAGAGTGTTCATCTTTATCTGTTTTCCTTCTCCATGCAGTTCTTTTCTGGCTCTCTGTTTTTAGGCTGTTCTCAGTGAAATTTGAGCTCTTTGAAAGAAACTGTCAGCCTTGTCTCATGGAAATTAGGTTCACATTCAACTAAAATGGAACAGTGAAATATTTCTTGTGGTGTTTTCTGTGTTTCGTTTTTCCCTGCCCATCCATCTCCTGCTCGCCGTTTTCTTGTCTGTTTACCTGACCGAGTAATCACATTATTCCGCCGTGTTGATACACCACAAATTCTCTCCGCTCGTTTGCTCCGCTTTAATTAAGACCCGCACATCGCCTCCCTCTCAAATGGTGTGACATTCAGTAGCCCACACACTTTTATTTTATTACTCACCTCTTTTCACGGTTGACCTGCCAGTGTGAGGAAGAGGAGGGCAGTAGGAGGAAGATGTGAGGAGGAGGAGGACTCAGGGAGACAATAGTGGGAGGGATTTGTGCTTAATTTGGGCTGAATAAAATGCGTTGCTGCTGTTGAGTTCATTTGGCTTTATGGTAATTTTGGAGGTGATTATTGGAAAATGTTGTAACGCTGATTCTCCAGTTGTTCCCAGCATGATGAATCATAAGGAATCTTTGGTTCTGTTGGGTTTTCCATTATTTTCTGCCACAATATTTTTTTTATTTACACTTTCTCATTGTTTATCTCATTTCTGTACACATCTTTCAAACAGCTGTAGTCTCTCAACACATAATGCTGCATCAGCTGCATAATGTAGCATCCAGACTCAAATAAAGTAAGACATGTACAGAAATAAAATAAATAATGAGAAACTGTGAATAAATGAATGATTTTGAGAGGAAACAAGAGAAAACAGAAATGGAAAACCCAACAAAACCAAAGATTCCTTTTGAGCCATCATATTGGTGGCAACTGGAGAATCAGCATTACAACATCTTCCAATAATCACTTCCAAAATTACCATGAAGCTGAATCAACATTTTTCCAACAGATTTAATATAAACTGAACATTAAAACCTGCATGAAGGGAGGATTTAGTGCAGGATGTTTCAATTAGACTGAATCAGTTTTAGGTACTGAGTCTTACAAACGCAAAAAGAACGAGTTCCACGCAGTCAAAACCATCCAAAATCACAACCAAGCTCACTGCATTTGTCTTGTCCAGTTGCAACAACACAACACTTTCCTCCCACAGTAAGTTTCACATTTATAAACTTACAGATGCATCAGTTACCATGACAACTATCACATGACTGGACAAGGTTGGCGAGCAGATGCACTGCTGACGCTTGCCTGTGTTGTAGGCCGGCGTGCTTTCTTAACATTAGCTGGAAGGCATTTTCTCAGCCGAGTGCAGAAACTCTCTCATCATATTTCGCGGACCAGTTCTCACTGATAAGTAATCGTGTCTTTAAACACATCGTTGGTGGGTTTGGAGTCCTGCATCCCCATCTCAACCCACAATCACAGTAAACAAGACTCTCAGGGGAGGAACTGCTTTGGTAAACATCTGCCTCTCCTTGACGCTTAAGTGGGAGACAGTTTTTATAGGTGGTAAAAAAAAGAAAGAAAAAAGGAAGAAAGCCGCCTCACTGACCGGGAGCTCTCGCTGTCTCTCCCCTCAGATCTTGTTAATGAATTCTGAAACACAAAGCTTTTCCTGGGAGAAATCCCTGTGATCTCGTCCTGATGTGAACCAGCTTTACTGCCAGCTACAGCTCAGCAGAATAACACACTTTTCTTCATGGACCTCAGGTTTTTACCGAAACACTGAGCTTCACTGCAAGTAAATCCAAATCTAGATCTCACATCAGGACAGTTAAAAATTATATTACATTTATTAAATGGCCATCATCACAGCTCATTCACAAACTACTGCTGTCTTTCTTTTACTTTTCAAAATCCACTTTGGAACAACAGCAACAACCTCCCAATAGCAACATACATGATGAAAAGCCTGCAGGGAATTTTTGCTTTGAGGTTTTCCTGGTGAATTTTCCATTTTAATCACAGTTCTCATCTCCTTGCATGCAAATATCCCACTACAACAAGTCCACCCATCACTATTTTGAATGAAAACTGAAGCCTCATCTTTCACCAAAGATGTCTGTGATTGGTGTAAAGAAATACAAACAAGCCACAGCATTTTATTCCCCCTGTAGCAGAATGATAACAAGGTGTAACCAGACCATTCTGTACTAAAGAATGGATTGGCTAAATGGGACTACCAGGCTAGCAAACTAGCAAATTCTTCCGAGGATTTTTCATTAGGGTTGTTAATCATTAATGGATAATGGATTCATTGATGTTAATAATTTAAGCAAATAAAAAATAAGTTACTGATAAGGCTGAAGAAGGAGGTCATGCACATCATTTATTGTAGATTATCTGTAGTACCTGGTAGAGCCACCAGGTGAAGCCTCTAGATTTTTTTTTTTTTTTTTTTTTTTTTTTTAAAGTTTGTTAGATAGGTGCAGTGGAGACAGACAGGAAAGGAGGGAGAAGAGTTGGGGGAAGACATGCAGCAAAGGGCCATGAGCAGGAATCGAACCCAGGACCAGCCCCTGGATGTGAGTCGCCCACTTAACCCGTTGAGCTATACGGGCACCTGTAGCCTCTAACTATTAAGAGATGATAAAGAAGACTGATGTTTGTTTGTAATACTGTAGTGACAAGAGGAGGTGATTTACTGCGGTTAATAATTTAATCAGCTAAACTTTTAGTTACTGATAAGGCTGAAGAAGAAGGTCATGAATGTAATTTAGCATAGATTAATTGTAGTACCTGGTAGTGCCACCAGGTGGAGCCTCTTACTGTTAAGTCATGAGCTGGAAGCCAGCTGTTTGTCTGTAGTACTGTACCACCATGAGGAAGCCATTACCAGCATTAATAAATTAATCAACTACAAATTTAGTTACCAATAAGGCAGAAGAAGAAGGTCATGTGCATAATTTATAGATCAGCGTAGTACCTGGTAGTACCACCAGGTGGAGCCTCTTACCGCTGAGGTTTGAGATGTTTGCAATACTGTAGCGACATGAAGAGGGGATGACCGTTGTTAATAAAGTATTCAGATAAGAATTAAGTAACATTATCGTTAAGGCAGAAAAAAAAGGTCATACATTTCAGGACACATAGTAGATTATCTGTAGAACGTCATTTGTCTGCCAACTGCTATAAAAACTCTAATAAGAGGAGGAAACAAACAGATTTTGTCCATCTAACAGAGAGAAAAAGAAAAGAAGTCTTCAGAAAACTTGTAATTATTCTTTTATGACAGCTGGTATGTCAGTTTTAAAACTTCACTATATCAGAACTTACACATGAAAGATGCGTTGATCTAACATGAAGCTCTTGAACTCATTTTGAAAAAATCCTCAAGTAAAAATTTTTACTAAACTTATTCAAATGCAATGATTCAAAAATGTGTATAAATGTGAATGAACCTCAGTTCTTTCACCATCGTCCAACTCAACTACTATTTGTTAGCAGTAAGAGCACAGAGAGACCCTGTTTTACAAACCGACTGAACTCTGTTGTGACAGTTTCAACAAGCACTAGAGCTCATTTTGATTCCCGCAGCAAAGCAAAGACACTGCAACCAAGAACCAGCTCAAAGACAGACAACAGCCCAGTTACATTTAAAATGTGCTGCAGAAACATTAAAAAGCAACAGGTAGATAACTGTTTAACCCAACAATCAACAGCAGCAACGCATTTTATTCAGCCCAAATCGAACAGAAATCCCTCCCAATATTGTCTCCCAGCATAAAAAACGAAGAAATCTCACCACTTCTGAGGCAAGTTTCATGAGTTTCGTTCACCTTTAGTCTCTCAAAAGTGCAATTTGTGTGGAAGAAGATATATATAATGATCTCCAAAACGACCATAAGGCTGAATCAACCTTTTCACAACAGATTTAATACAAACTGAAGATTAAAACCTGCATGAAGGGAGGATTTAGTGTAGAATCTTTCAGTTAGACTGAAGCAAAAACAAAAATTTTGATTATAACAAATAACGCTGCATCATCTGCATTATTAGTCACAGCAGCTTCAAATTAGCTTGGTGTCATTTTAATACCAATGTGGTGCAAAGTCATTAAAATTGTGACATTGCATCGAACGACATAGTGGTAAATTTTAATGTTTCTCCATGAAATTGGAAGATAATGTAACGCTGATTCTCCAGTTGTTAACACGATGGCTCATGAGGAATCTTTGGTTTTGTTGGGTTTTCCATTGTTTTCTATCATAGTCATTTATTTATTTGCACTTTGTCATTATTTATTTCATTTCTGTAGAGGTTTTAATTTATTTGGGTCTGGATGCTACATTATGCAGATGATGCAGCATTATTTGTTGTAAGCAAAGTCTTTGTTTTTGTGTTGGGCTATGATTTGTTAGCAGCAGATGGTCTTTGGCTCCGTCAGATTTGCTCTTTATCAGGTCAGTGTCCTGTTTACCACAACAGCCATCTGACACCCAGATCTCAGTGCCAGAATACCTGCTGCCTTCCATCCTCACCAGTCATTCATGTTCACACTGATGGAAGATTTCACTGAAGTGATCAAATACACAGCGAAGGCAAAGAAATAAATCATAAATGTTGATCTTTAACCTTATATCATCTTTCTAACACCCCTTATAATAAACAGTGTTCAAGATATAATTAGGAAGTGATCAAAATATCTAAATTTTAGTCTAAGCTGGTATTTTGAAGAGAACCCATTGATAACATTAGGCTTCTGTTGTGCACTGAAAAACATAAACAGCAAAAAGATACCAAAAACAGTGAAATCTGACAGCAAGAGTGACAGGAAATATATGTTAAAGAAAGAGCAAAATACTTAAATATTCAAAAACTGTAAAGCTGGTGAAAGTAACAGCAAATATTGGTAAAATAATAACACTTTTAGCTGATTTTAAAACAGTAATTTTAAGGTTTTTGTTTGTTTTTACTTATTTTCTTTAGTTGTTTTTTTTTTTAACATTTTTTTCTGAGATTTTACTAGATATTATCAGTTTTTTTCTCTCAAATAATGACAAATATCTCTAAAGTAATGATCTTTTAGCTGATTTAGATACAGTACAACTGAGTAGTTGTATGGTCACAAATTGTAAAAAATATATTTTTTGAATACAGATTTTTACTGTGAACATTATTTACAGATTTGGCCTGTTTTTAGTTTTTTTTCTGCAGTCAAAATGTTAATTAATCCTTTTTTTCTTGGAGTTTTACTAGATATCTGTAATAAAGATCATTTAAATAATATTTTTTCAACTCTTAATATACATTTTTTTTATACAAGGCAAATATCTGTAAAAATAATGCCCTGCGTAACTGATTTAAATACAATAAAAATAATTACTGTTCATAGAAATACTGATTTTGTTGAAGGCAATATTTCCAGTTTTCAGACCTGATTTTTTTGTATTTTTTATACAGTTGACATGCAAATTAATATTTTTTTATGATTTCACTCAATATCATCTGCACTTCAACAAAACAGCAAAATATAATTACTTTATAATATAATTATTTTTAAATCAAATTTAACACAAAGAATCTTTCAAATATCTTTAAAAATACAGTTAAATATACAGTTAAAATAGTGTTATTTGATGATCAGATCTTGTAAAATTATTATTTGTAAATTATTTACAGCACTGTTTTTTAACATGCAAATCAAATTGATTGTTTTTCTGTGGTTTTGCGAGTTATTATCTGCAATTTAACAAAGCATGGAAAATCTGTAAACTAACAGCAAATTGTACATTAAACTAAAATTAAAAACTGTTAAAAAAAACATTTTTTCTTGATTGTGAGACACAAAATTTGAGCATCACATTTATATTAAAAGTATGAAAGTCTGTTATAATTCAGTCCTTAATACATACGTTTACACAATGTGAAATAAGAGTTCAGGCTCTGGGGAAATCTCTTTGTATTTTGCAATATATCAAGTTTTAAACCGAATACTTGTAGCTATTTTTCCACACTGGTGCAGCAGCAGTAAAATGTTCTAAATGAGTTATTCTTAAAGTGAACTAAGTAAGAAGGAACCAGTGAAGGACTCTGTGTTCTGTGTTTGACCCTGCAGCTCATTGCGTCATGTGAACATGTCAGCGGTCGTTCAGCGTGTCACAAAGCAACACGTCAACATGACAGGATGTTACTTCCACCCGAACACACCAGCACGCAGGCCGATGTAAATATGTCCTGTACCACCTTATTTTATTCTCCTAAACGTGTGACGGCTGCACAGAACGACGCTGATCAGAAATCAAATTCCGAAGCTCAAACTGTGAAAAACACAGAAAAATACTTTCCGTCTTTCCCTTTACTTCAAATTATATGGTGGAAATCTGCAACTAGCTGATAATCTGGTTCATTTGTTAGCTTTATGATTACATATTTTTGATATATAATACAGTAAAATAACAAAAAAAGGTCTTTCTGTGTGACATTCATGGGGGGTTTGACTAAACTGGCCCAAATAGTACTTTCTGTCCAAGTTCTCATAATTATAAAGGTTAATTCCACAAAAATAGTACTTTCTAACCAATAGCTTATGGTTTTAAAGATTTATTTCACCCAAAATACTACTTTCTGCATTGCAGTTTAACTTGGCTGCAGCATAATTAGGTAATTCTCAGGTAAAATAATGTTGCATTCGTATGCTGTGGTCTTTATAGGCTTGATATCTTTAAAACATATTTAAAGGTTGGAAAGGCTGTTCAGGACTTTGCTGGCTACTAAAGATTAGAACTGATTTTAATTTGAAACAAATAAAACTTGATTCACATTCAGTATTTGTGCAAAGACTGTCGTCCATCTTGACCAGAAACCCAGTCCTTGCTTTAGATAGATGGATGGATGGATGGATGGATGGATGGATGGATGGATGGATGGACAGACACTTTATTATTCTTGAGGGAAATTCAAGAAAAAATATTGTCAAGCCGGAACTGGTTACGGGGAACTAGTTGGCGAGTGGAACAGACGAATACGTCGTCACGCAGCGCTATCAGACAGCTTTGTTTACATTCTCTGGTTGGACGCCACCTTGGATTGTGCTACATTCACTAACTTTTTGCCCTTCATTATGACTGCCAAGCGTAAGTCTGACTCTTCTGATAGCAGTGCTTGCAAGTGAAATTAGGTATCATAAAACGCTCGAAACATGACTTTCCCAAAGAATTGATCGATATTGTGATGCACGTATCAGCTTTGTTTACATTTTCGCCGGAGTTCCGACTTACGGCAAAAATTGACTTACTCTGATCCGTAGGAACGGAACTCTGACATAAGTGGAGGACCTCCTGTACATGCTTCAAGTATTGTAGATTAGCCGTAGTACCTGGTTGTTCCACCAGGTGGAGCCTCTTACTGTTTTCCATTGTCACTACCAGAAGAAGTCGCCACTCAAGCCATGTTCCTTTTATTTCGTTGGTCCAATGGTTTTATTTTCCTCTTAACCTCTCCGATTTGTTTCCACACTTGTCTTCTATCTGTTCAGTGAATACACCGCCTGCAGTTCAGCTGGAAATATTTCATATAATTCTTTTTTTTTTTTTTTTAAATGATCTGTTTAGTGTTAGTGGTCAATTTTTTTCCCCATATTTTTAGATGGAACATGTAGAATAGAAAAATAAAATATCACAATTTTGTGCTTAGATTTGTTAATTTTTCCCGGCAGGACCAAATCTTACGCGTGAATAGTTTGAGAGCTGTTGGAAACAAGAACGTCCAAAGATTTTTTTCTGCTTTGACGGTTTCTGGCTCTGATAAATGACGTGATTTTGGTGATATTTTCAATAACATACCTTCTAAATTTAGCAGTTGATATTTGTAATGTTGTGCTCTTAGTTTGTTTTTGTTGCCCTCGAGTGGCCGAATCAGGTAGTACAGCTGAGGTTTCCAAGTGACATCACTCCCTCTGAACTCACCTTCAACCGTTCAAGCTACACACACTCCAACACACATAGACAACAGTGTTACGGACATGCTGTACCCAGATGAAGGGCTTGGTGGTGATAAGGTCTTGAGTAGGGGGCTAAATGTAGAAGTTCAGCGTGATAAGAGGAGCCCGATGAAACAGCAGACAGCCGAAGACCAGACGAGGCAGTCGAATCGCTCGCAGGTTTATGATCTGAGTTAAAGACGTCCAAGAAACTGTCCAAGACGTCCAGAGGCAGAAAAGCTGGCAAAGAGTAGAATAAGTAGCGACGACATTCAGAGAGATACAAGGAAGCACAGTTCTTAGAGCTGAGAGTCAGACCAGGACATGGAGAGAGAACCACATATCGAAGGTGAGTTTAACGATGATCAGAGATCTTTGGAGAAAAGTTGACGAATCTACTAACAGAACTGACAAAACATTTAGAATCCATGACTGATGCCTCGAAGAACCTGGAAAACTTTAAGAGTGGTGAAGCTGAGAAGGTGACCTTGATGACACGGCGACCTTCAAGGAAGCCGTTAGCAGCTAATTAAAGGCAAGATGGAGGATTGAAGCAGGAAAGTTGCTGTTTCTGTAACCTTGAACAGACAATATACATAAGCTCCAGTTCAAAAGTCTGGGATCACTTAGAAATATCCTTATTTTGAAAGAAATAGTTTTTGTTCAACGAATCCTAAATCCAGTCTAGACATTGTTAATGTGGTAAATGACTATTCTAGCAGGAAACGGCTGATTTTTAATGGAATATCTCCATAGAGGTACAGAGGAACATTTCCAGCAACCATCACTCCTGTGTTCTAACGCTACATTGTGTTAGCTAATGCTGTTGAAAGGCTAATTGATGATTAGAAAACCCTTGTGCAGTTCTGTTAGCACATGAATAAAAGTGTGCGTTGTCATGGAAAACATAAAATTGTCTGGGTGACCCCAAACTTTTGGACAGTGGTGTAGGTCAACTTTAACTCGTTAAGAGCAACTTTAGCTAATATAGAGCAACATTGACTAATGCAGAGCAACTTTCACTAGTACAGCAGGTCCTCGGTTTACGACGTACTCGACCTACGGCGTTTCGTGGTAACGTTGCCATCTCGTATAAATGTATTAACCCTTTGATGCGCAAAAAGTGACCCAAAACCAATGGAAAATGGGTATCTCCTGATACACACTGCATCAAAGGGTTACAAAAGTTTTGTTCTATCATTTCGATCATTTTGTACGGCGTTTGCGACATTAAAACAAATTTGGCGCAGGAACTAGTTGTCGAGCAGAGCAAATGAATATGTCATCACACAGTGCTGTATGAGGAAGACAGCTTTGTTTACATTCACTGGTTGTACGCCACTTTGGATTGTGCTACATTCGCTTTCTTTCTTTTGTGTTTTTTTTAAAAAACTTTTTCCCCTTCATTATGGCTCTCAAGTGTAAGTCAGACTCTTCTGATGGCAGTTACCACTGTGTTAGCGTAGGTGAGTGACATAGGTACTTATGTACATACGTATGTGATTTCGACTTAAAGCGAAAATTGTGTTACATCGCACTGTAGGAACGGAATTCCAACATAAGTCCTGTATATAGAGCAACCTTAACTAATTTAGAACAACTTTAACTAGTATAGAGCTCATTTAGAGCATTGTTTTGTCAACCTGCAGAGGTCGTCTTTATGTCAACCATCTCTTCTGGTCTCGTAATCTCATTAAAAGTCAGTCAATAAAACGGTTGCTTAAACCATCTCAGTCATGAGTAACGCAAATTTTTAAAGCAATCTACGGTTTCAGCTTCACAAATTAAAGAATTCACCGCTTTTCTTTGCAATTTCTCTTGGATTTTGGACTGTATGTCAGACAAAACAAGTAATGTGCAATGATTCTGTGAGAAAACAAGCTGAAAAAATCCTAAAATATGAAGCCTTTGTTTGCACACTTTGATGCTTTTATTTTTAATTTACAGTATTGTTATTGTTATATTATTTAAAGGGCAATTTTGAATAATTTGAAGCAACTTTAACTGATTTGTGGCAACTTTAATATAGAGCAACTTTAACAATAGCAATTTAAGCTAATATAGAACAACTTTAGTTAATATAGAGCATCTTTAATAATAGCAACTTTAATATAGAGCAACTTTAGCTCATATACAGTACTGTTCAAAAGTTTGGAGTCACTTAGAAATGTCTTCTAATTACGGCATTTAGTATCCAGTAAAAATAATGGAATTTTACAAACCTGTAAATATTGTGCTATGGTGTTAACATAAAAATTTAAGCTTTTCTTGCTGTGATTTTACTACATTTTATCTGTAATTTAAAATCTGCAAAATAACAGTTAAAATTTACAGTTGAAACAGTTTTAAAACATTAATTTTTACCGGTTTACAGTTGTTTTTGTTCTTCTCTAATCTTTGATTTTTGCTGAGATGTTGGATTAATGGTAACTTCTGTGTTGTTTTTACCTCAGAGGTGAGCGGCGTGGAGGAAGAGGAGGCCTCAGCTGCTCCGGAGTTGGATGAAGAGATGGAAAAAGTTGTGGAAGGAGAGAAAGAAGAAACTTTGGAGGAGACGACTGTGACCACGACTGTTTACACCACTACAAGACGGACGGGTGTGGAGGAGGAAGCTGAACCGACAGAGGAGGATGAGGAGCTAAAAACGGAGGAAGATGATGATGAAGAGACGGAGGGAGGAGATGAAGAGGGTGATGGGGATGAGGAGACCAAAGCTAAGAGGCTGCTGGAAGCCTGGAAGTCGGAGGTGAGACGAAGCAAGTTAAATATTCAGAACTGTCGCATATAATGAGCTAAACACAAGAAATATCACAACTAAGATCTTAATTAAACCATGGAACCACCCTTGTTCTCATAAAGAACCAGATAATTAATTTGCCATCTGTTAGATTAGATTTGATTGTTTTTTTAATCGTACTTTTTGGAATCTCAAGAGACAAATTTTAGCAATTTAAAGATCCTTGTCTCGGCTCTTTTTAAACCATCTGAAGACCTTTTATTTGTCACTGTTCTCTATTGTCAAATGTCCTTGGTGATGAGTCAGATCTCCTCCTTTTTCTGTATTAATGGTCTTTAAGAGGCCATATTCTGCACAGTTACAGGTTAGTAATTCTATTTTTGGGGGTTTTAGAATATGTTTACATGCCTTAAATTTTAAAAACACATTTTTCTCGTACTGGACTGGTTTTAGCTGTTCTCACCTCCTAAAACGCCCCACTCCAGATCTCCAAGTTTAGTCAGAAGGATGCTGCTGTAGCATCTTAGCGTGTTAGCATGCTAACCTTTGTTAGTCCAGCTCAGATTGAGAGTGATGCTAGTAGTTTGGCGGCTACATGCTAACAAAAAAAGAGGAAAAAGACCCGAGTAGAAAAACATCAACTTGCTAAAACAGCTGAACTATTAGAATCCAAAATCGCCATTACTTTCATCACTGTTATTTCTTACGTTTGCTCACTGACTTGAGGCACAAAATATAATCTTTGGAGTTACTTAAAAATGTCCTTATTTTTGAAAGACAAACAGTTTTTTTTTCAATGAAGATGACATTAAATGAATCGTAAGTCGAGTCTAGACATTGTTAATGTGGTAAATGACTATTGTAGCTGAAAACTGCTGATTTTTAATGGAATATCTCAATAGGGGTACAGAGGAACATTTCCAGCAACCATCACTCCTGTGTTCTAACGCTACATTGTGTTAGCTAATGGTGTTGAAAGGCTAATTGATGATTAGAAAACCCTTGTGCAGTTCTGTTAGCACATGAATAAAAGTGTGCGTTGTCATGGAAAACATAAAATTGTCTGGGTGACCCCAAACGTTTGGACTGTAGTGTATATTAGTTCTGTATGGAGGTCATTAAGCATTACACGAGTCTTCATCATGGTGCTCTTTTGCCAGCTAAGCCACCTCAATGCTCTTTGTTTGCAGACGTGGAACTACCCATAATCCAAGTGGTCACCTCCTTTAACATTTTACTGCAGTATCATTACGCTAAAGTAGTAAATAGTAAGAGGCTCCACCTGGTGGCGCAACCAGGTACTACAGTTAATCTGCAATACTTTACGTCTGTATCATTCAGAAAAATGGTGTTTGATTGGTTAAGTGGATACTCAATATTAAATTATTCAGATTGGAGGTAATTAAAAACATCCTTAACAGTAACTGCTGCTGTTGTTGTTGTTTTGGCACACTGAGAGTTAACATCATGGTTGAAGGTTTTAAATCATACACCACAATGGAAACAAAAAGGCGGAAATTGTTGGGCCGATCAGGCATCTGAACCGACTTCCTGCAGTGAAAAGCCGCCTAATAACTCTCTCGGCTTTGGATTTGGGGCTTTGTAAGTTTGCAGACCTTTTACATCCACAAAAATCAGCTTACTGAGGGAAAGGAACTGGAAGCTGGCTATGGGCCCTTTACCAGACACCAGGAGGCCAGTAAAGTATTGGTTATTTTATTGTTAACTGTGTTCTGCTAAATTTCTTTGAGGATTTGGCCGTTTTGTTGATGAAGGCTGCTGAAAGACGTCTTTCTACTGACCTTGGCGTGGGGCATCACCTGGCACCGCAGGTTTTTGTAAGGGCTTAGAGAGGATTAGTGAAACTACAAATGAAAACGTGCCATTATTAGCCTTTGATAGTGGGATTTTTGAGGACTGAATCCGGCCTGTAAAGAGAGGCGAGGGGATTAGCAGCGCATGAATTAGGGAAGTTCCCCCGGTTGACTCACAGCTTTCTCTGTTTCAGTGTTGTTAGAAACGTCTGATGAGGATTCAGCTTCTTGATGCTGCCATTTAATTTCTGTTACTAGCTTGAGGAGCCACAGAAACATGCAGGTAGAAGATCTAATGTGGTTAAATGGTCAATAACCCGGCTAAAATCTTTTGGGAGCACTGGATGCTCACCTTTATGGCATGAAATTCAATAACTTAATGTAAATATTCAGAATACCAACACATACAAAGCCTATAAGAAGCATTCAGCATTATGGTATAAAGGCTCCTGTATCTGGAAGGTCCAGTCTCTGGTGGATCAGTCCTCCTGGATAGAACTACACCATGAAGACTAAAGAACACTCCAAGAAACTCTGAGAAAAGGTTGTTGAAAAGCACCAGTCAGGACGATACAAGAACATTTCCAAGTTCCTGAAGATCTCCTGGAGTTCAGTTAAATCCATCATTAAGAAATGGAAGTAGGATGGAACATGAATAAATCTGACTAGAGCAGGACGTCCTCAAGACCTGAGAGACCGAGGCAGGCCACCAAGACTCCTATGACTCCTCTGAAGGAGTTCCAGCTTCAGCAGCTGAAATGTTAGAGACTGTTCATCCAACAACTGTTGTCTGTTCTTCACCAGTCAAAGCTTTATGGAGACAAAGAGAAAGACTCTGTTGGAAAAAGATCAAATTAAATCTGGACTAGAGTTCACCAGAAGACATGTGGAGACTCTGAAGACACCTGGAAGAAGGTTCTTTGGTCTGACAAGACCAGGATGGAGCTTTTAGACCTCAGACTAGAAACTATCATCATCATCACAAACCTCTCCATCTCCACTGTGAAGCATGTTGGTGGCAGTATCATGACTGAAGCATGGTGGTGGCAGTATCATGACTGAAGCATGTTGGTGGCAGTATCATGACTGAAGCATGGTGGTGGCAGTATCGTGACTGAAGCATGTTGGTGGCAGCATCATGACTGAAGCATGGTGGTGGCAGTATCATGATGCTTCTCAGCAGCAGGTCCTGGAAGGCTTGTAAAGGTAGAGGGTAGAATAATCCTGGAGGAGAACCCGGTGCAGTCTGGAAAGAACTGAGACTTGGAGAAGAACGTCCAAAACTACAAAGAAAAATGATTAAGACAAGTCCTGTAGCGGCCGAGTCATGACCATGTTTCAATGTCGAAAAGCAATAAATGAGGAAATCAGTAACAGCTGTTTTAGCTTCCTTCTGTCTGAATAACATCAGTATTATTACTATAAAAGTCCTCTAACGCTCATTTACACTTCTGTGTTTTCAGGCCTCCTCTGATGCAAAGCCTCCACTACCAGACCCGGCATTTAACAGGAGATGCAGTTTGCTCGCCAGCGATGTGAGTTCACTTAGTTCACTTCTTTATTTTATTCATTTTCACTCTGGTTTGTGTCTACAGAGGTACTAGCAGTTCCACGATGCTGTAATATGAGCGACATGCTAACAAGCTGAGGTTTAGGAGGTATAATGTTGTCATCCTTCTTTCATCTTAGCATGCTAACATTCGCTAGCCCAGCTCAGACAAGTGGTAATGCTAGTAGTTTTTCAGCTATCTGAAAGAAAAATGCTCAAAAATGACGTGCTCGTGTCACTTTTTCACTCACTGTGCATTCATCCTTCACTGCAATATAAAGTCCTGCAACTCTACAGAAACAGCCAAGTTGAATTTCTTCTATTTCTTGATTTAGAAAAAAATTAAAGCTGGAACCACCATGCACACATTTTTCCAAGTGTCTAGAGGTTGTTCCTAAAATAAACTGTAGCTCTAAACACTACAAATATTTAACTATTTACACTCATCGTTTTCCACCAGACTCTGCTCATCATCTGTAGAAAGATGTTTCACCATGCTGAATGTATCTCCAACAGCTTGCTCCTCTGTTCACTGTTTCTGAGCCACACTGCATTTATTTTAGTAATCCAATAGCTTTGATTTTCCTCTCAGTCTCTCTAAACCATTTGAAATTTCTCCAAAGTAAAATTGTCCAAATAGACCTAAAATATGTCCAAAGCTATGAAAAAAATGTCCAAACTGACTCCAGAATTGTCCCAAATAACTCAAAACCTGCTCCAAAACCACTTTAAACTAGTTCAAAATGACCATTTTTGAGTCATTTTGATAAACCTTTTGTCATTTTGGATGAGTTTTAGTCCAGTTTTGAGTCTTTACTCATCATCAGTAGAGAGATGTTTCCCCATGCTGAATGTATCTCCAACAAGTTGCTGCTCTGTTCACTGTTTCTGAGCCATGCTGCATTTATTGTATTGATCCGTAGGTTTTATTTTCCTCTGAGTCTCAAATTTTTCAAAATGATTTTAAACTCGTCCAGAGTAACCTATATATCATATTCATGGCTGCTGATCTGATGGTTGTGGGCACATTTCTCCACATTAAACCAAAGATCAGGACCAAACAGATGCTATCTCGGCTAAATCCATGAGCCAAAATGGCAGCAAGTCAAAAACAGAACATCAGTTTCTGCAACATGTAAGGTGTAATCATCGTCTTTTTCTTCCAACATGCGCCGAATGCAGCGTTGCCATTGGTAACGCCCTTTTATTCAGCACAATTAAAGGTGCTTTTTCTGACTTCTGCAACTAGCTTTTGGAGCGAATATGTGCCGGTGAAACACTGAATGAGGGCGAGTGTTGTTGTAGGATGTGGGAGGGTGAGATATCGATTCCCTGGTGTGAGTCAAATTTGGCAGCTCTGGCAGCAGAATGACTCATCAGCTACAGTGGAAGCAAGTCAACCCACTTTATAAGATCGTCTTCACTTGTACCTCCAGCTGCCGTCGCTCTGACAACACCTGCCTTCAGACCGTTCATCGTCAGATACAGGACCAGACTTCTGTGAGTCGACGTCTTCAGAAACCTTCGAGACAGTAGGCGGGGGGATTTTTTTTTTTTGTTGTCATTCCCAAAATTTCTGTGGGAGCTCTGAACTCACTACAATCCCGAAGGCGGATCAAACAAGAGATGCTGCTGTTACCATGGAGACGTTCATTACTTTAAAGTTCATGGCAGCCCGAGCGGAAGAACCAGCTTTAGTGTATAAAACAAGAAGTTACGCAATGCAGTGTTATCTTTAATTTAGAGAGCTGCTTTGAAACCAACACACAAGATGCTACAATGACACAAAAAACACAAAAGTGAAACGAAAAGATGGTAAAATGACAAAAAAAGATGCTAAATTGCCACTTTAAGTTGCTAAAATGATATAGAAATGGCACAAAAGGCCCAAAAATGACACAAAAATACATAAAACTATTGCTAAAGATGCTGAAATGGCACAGAAAGATGCAAAAATGACGTAAAAAATATAGTGGACTGACACAAAATATGCTAAAATGACAAAAATACTTGAAATCGACACAAAAAGTTGCTAAAATTATATGAAAACTACACACAAGACAGAAAACTCAAACAAAAGATTCTAAAATGACAAAAAATACATGAAATTGACATAAAAAGACAGAAAACTGACACAAAATACGTACAACTATTGCAAAAGATGCTGAAATGACACAAAAAGATGCAAAAATTACACTAAAAGACACAAAACTGATAGAAAAAATGCTAAAATGACATAAAAAGACACTGAATTGACAAAAAAATTGCTGAAATAAATCAAAAAGACAGAAAGCTAACACAAAAGATACTAAAATAAAATAAATGTCACGAAAAAGCACAAAACTGATACAAAAAAATGCTAATATGACACAAAAATACACTAAACTGATACAAAATATGATAAAATGACAAAAAAGACACAAAAAAATTGACACAAAAAATCCTAAAATGATATGAAAATGACACAAAACTACAGAAAACTGACACAAAAGATGCTAAAATTAAACAAAGATGACACAAAAAGCATAAAACTGATACAAAACAGCCTAAAATGACACAATAAGACTGAAAAATTACACTGAAAGACACAAAACTGATAAAAAAAATCGTAAAATGACAAAAAGACACTAAATTGACAACAAGTTGCTATAATGATATGAAAATGACACAAAAAGATGGAAAACTGACACAAAAGATGCTAAAATGAAACAAAAAAAGCAGAAAACTACTTGGTTCCATGAAGCACCTTTTGCTTTCCTGCTCCCAGATTTTGCTGCGACAGCTTGTCGTCTGCGGATTAATTCCACTTTCCTCTCGGGTCTCTGCAGAAAATCTGCTGCTCTGCTGGTCTCAGGGTGGAGTTCAGTCCATCATCACGATATGTCCGGTGTTAGATTCAATGGAAGAGCATTTTATGTTCAGTTCACCAGAAAATAAATACTTTTCTACTCATATGTGTGTCTTATATTCCTATACTGATTATAGGAGTTTGAATGGGACCAACAGTAGATATAAAACATGCTAACATACATGCTAACTGTCACGTCTTCTCCTCCCTGCAGGTCAAATATAAGGAGGACTTTGCGAAAATGAAGGGTCAGAGTCTGTTTGTTCCTGGAGCTGAACTCATCCACTCCAAGAACATCAGCGCTGTCATATCTGAGGTCTGAACACATTTATGTTTACGTAATATGTGGTTAACTCTCCGAGCCTCAAGCAGTTTCTGGGCAGCTTTACTCACTATGGGCTCATTTTCTTATTACACATGATGCCATGGGAGAAAAATGACACAAAAATCTAACAGTTTCTAAATTGGATGGATGGATGAATGGATACATGGATGGATACATCATTCCATGGATGGATGGATGGATGGATGGATGGAACGATACTTTCTGTTCCAACGATACAGAAAGTATCATTTGAACTTTCCAACAGTCCTTGAACCACTCATCTGTTTCCACTTCCATCATCCATCCATCCATCCATCCATCCATCCATCCATCCATCCATCCATCCATCCATATATTCATCCATCCATCCATCTAAAAATCATCCATCATCCATCCATCCATCCATCCATCCATCCATCCATTGATCATCCATCCATCCATCCATCCATCCATCCATCCATCTAAAAATCCTCCATCCATCATCCATCCATCCATCCATTGATCATCCATCCATCCATTCATCCATCCATTCATTCATCCATCCATTCATCCATCCATCCATCCATCCATCATCCATCGATCATCAATCCATCCATCATCCATCCATCTAAAAATCCTCCATCCATCATCCATCCATCCATTGATCATCCATCCAAAAACCCTCCATCCATCCATCTATCTAAAAATCATCCATCCATCCATCTGTCCATCCATCCATTGATCATCCATCCGTCCATCCATCCATCAATCCATCTATTGATCATCCATCCATCCATTGATCATCCATCCATCCATCCATCCATCCATTGATCATTCATCCATCCATCCATTGATCGTCCATCCATGCATCTATCCATGCATCCATCCATTGATCATCCATCCATCCATCCATCCATCCTGCAGGATTTTACAGTAGATCCTGCTCTGACTAAAGGTATATTTTGGGCTGTTCTGGGGCTCAGACGATGAACCTAAGTGGCTGTTTGAAGACCAAATAGTAATTATGCTAACATGTGCTATTGTTTCAGTCCAAGTACAAGGAGGACGGGAAGAAGGAGGCGTCGATTTCTTTGTACTCCATCCTGCCTGAGACTCCGGAGACTCAACGGGCCAGAGAGGCTTCAGAGCTGCAGAGTGACGTTAGTAGAACCTCAGAAACACCTGAACTGTAGATCATCAGTTTATAGCTTCCTCTGGAAATATGGTTGCAAATGTAAAGACCAGGGAGTAAAAAAACAAATATTTAGCCAGAAGAGCTTGAGGAGGATGGTTGGTGTTAGCCTCTTAAGTCTGTCCCTGTGGAGGTTTCCTTCTTTTTATGAGTTTTCTGGGTCTGACAGAGTCTGTTTGTTTTCCAGGTTAAATATAAAGGAAACGTGAAGATGGAGATTTCATCCTCACTTTATTCTCTGCTGCCTGAAACCACGGAGACACAGTTTGTCAAAGAGCTGACGGAGATACTGAGTGAGGTACGGATGGATGGATGGATGACGGATGGATGGATGGATGGATGGATGAATATATGGATGGTTGGATGGATGGACGGATAGACGGATGGAAGGATGGATGGATGGACGGTGGGACGGATGGATGGATGGATGGATGGATGGATGGACGGACGAATGGATGGACGGATGGATGGATGGATGGATGAATATATGGATGGATGGATGGATGGTTGGATGGATGGACGGATGGATGAATATATGGATGGATGGATGATGGATGGATGGATGGATGGATGGATGATTTTTGGATAGTGGACGGGAAAAAATGTTCACTGACGCCATTTTAAATATTAATATTTGTTCCAATTCCCCACCTGTAGATTAGAAGACTATCAGTTCTATTTGAGTTCTTGTTGAGCTTCCTGTCCAGGGTTCCTCAGACGTTGTTAAAGTGTTCTGGACGTCTCAGTGAAACTCTCTGTGCTCCTCAGAACAAGTACAAGGAGGAAGGAAAGAAGGAGATGAGCAGCAGTTTATACTCTACCCTTCCTGAAACCTCTGAGATGCAGCTGGCCAAGAGCGTCCACGAGTTCCAGAGCGAGGTGCTCCTCCATGACTTGAGTCTTTTGTCTCATTTTAGCATCTTTTTGTCTCATTTTAGCATCTTTTGTCTCATTGTTGTGTCTTTGTGTGTCATTCTAGTATCTTTTTTGTGTTGTTTTTGTGCCTTTATTTCATTTTTGACTCTTTTTGTTGTCTTTTTGAGTAATTTTTATGTCTTTTATGTCATTTCAGCATTTTTTGTTGTCATTTTGTATCTTTTTGGTGTCTTTGTCATTTTAGCATCTTTTTGTGTCATTTTTGTGTCTTTTTATGTCATTCTAATATCTTTTTGTGTTATTTCTGGGCATTTTTGTCATTTTTGTGTCATTTTAGGATCTTGTTGTTTTTTGTGTGATTATTGTGTGTTTTTGTTATTTTAGAATCTTTTTGTGTCATTGTTGTGTCTTTTTATGTTATTTGAAAATATTTTTGTTGTCTTTTTGTGTTATTTTTGTGTCTTTTTGTCATTTAAGAATCTTTGTGTCATTGTGGTTTCTTTTTTTTGTCATTTTAGCATCTTTTTGTGTAAGTTTTGTGTCTTTTTATGTCATTTTAGTATATTTTTGTTGTCTTTTTGTGTTATTGTCTTTTTATGTCATTTTTGCACATTTTGTTGTTTTTTGTGTCTTTTTAAGTCCTTCCAGCATTTATTCTTGCCATTTTGCATCGTTCTTGTTGTCTTTTTGTTATTTTAGTCATTTTTGTGTATTTTGCGTCATTTCAGCAACCTTTTCTGCTATTTATGTGCCATTTATGCCATTTTACCGTCTTTTTGTGTCCTTTTTGTACAATTTTAACAAGCTTTTATGTAATTTCTGTGTCTTTTTATGTCATTTTAACATCTTTTTGTGTCATTTTAGTGTTGTATTTATTTAACGCAGCAGCTGCAGGGCTGATTAAACTGAGATTCAAACAGAATTATTAAGAATATTAAGTTTAGCTGTCAGGATGAATCTGGCTCACATTGCTGTCATTTAAACACTGGATGTGGGTTTACAGCAGTAGAATCCGTCTGTCAGAACCACTGGAGTTTAATGTTTGAGCTAAAAATGAGGAGCTGATCTTGTTTTTTAAATTGTTTTGTTTCAGAAAAAGTACAAAGAAGACGGGAGGAGAAAGACGTCCATCTCGCTGTACTCGCAGCTTCCAGACACTCCAGAAATACAACACGCTCTGGAGGTGTCGCAGCTGCAGAGCGAGGTAGAAACACAAGCTAACACTGTAAATCTGGATTATTTCAGGCCTCATGATCCAACTGAAGGTAGCTGTGGGGTGTCTGTTTGTGTCACTTTAGCATATTTTTGTGTCATTTGAGCATCTGTTTGTGTCACTTTAGCATATTTTTGTCATTTTTGTGTAATTTTAGCAACTTTTTTTGTCATTTTAGAATCTTTTTGCGTCATTTTTGTGTCTTTTGGTGTCATTTTAGCATCTTTTGTGTCATTTTTGAGCATTTTTGTGTCACTACCATCTTTTTGTGTCATTTTAGCATCTTTTTTGTATCTTTTGCTGTCATTTTAGCATCTTTTAGTATAAATTTTGATCTTTCATTCTTACCTTGTCTCATTTTTGTGTCTTTTTGTTGAATTTTTGAAATCTTTTTTGTGCCATTTTAAAAATTTTTTGTGTAATTTTTGCATCATTTTTTTTCCATTTTTGTGTGTTTTGTGTCATTTTTGCCTCTTTTTGTGTCATTTCTGTCAATTTGTCTCATTTTAAAAAATATTTTTGTGTCATTTTTGAGCATTTTTGTTTAATTTTACAAATTATTTTGTGTCATTTTAGCATCTTTTTCTTCACATGATCATTTTGAACATTCTTCGAGTCATTTGGAATGTTCTCCACATCCTCTGTATTTTTAATTGTAACTCAGAAAAGATGTTTCACCATGCTGAATGTATCTCCAACAACTTGCTCCTCTGTTCACTGTTTCTGAGCCATGCTGCATTTATTTTACTGATCCATTAGGTTTTATTACCCGACTAAAACCTGTTCTTCCCACAAAATCCGACTGGAGTGTTGTAAGTCAGGACGTGTTTTTGTTTTCTGTCGTCTTCCAGATGAATTATCGACCAAAGATGCTGGTTAAAGGCGCTCCGACGTCTCTTTACTCTCAGCTTCCCGACACCACCGAGATCCAGTTTGCCAGAGAGATGACCGAGCTGCACAGTGAGGTACAGGAGTTAAAATCTGCACAACTGATGGTCTTTGATCAAACGTCATTCTGTTTATTTAGAAAGTTTGATCAAAAACAGCACTTCAGGATTCAGGCTGTAAATTGTTTAGATCCCAAAGTCCTCAGCTTGAACTTGTCTCCTCGTGCAGCGATACTCTGCTCGCAGTGCTCCTGTAACACTTGTCATTTTAGAGTTTTTTGTATCTTTTTTGTGTCATTTTAGCAACTTTTTGTGTCATTGTAGCTTTGTTTTGTGTCATTTTTGAGTAATTTTAGCAAATTATATGTCTTTTTGCATCATTTTAGCATTTTTATGTGTCATTTTAGCATCTTTTTTGTGTAATTTCTGGGTGAATTTAGCAAATTATGGTATTTCGTGTCATTTTTGGGTCTTTGTGTCGTTTTAGCATCTTGTGTCATTTTGTGTCATTTTAGCATTGTGTTGTGTCATTTATGTCGTTTTACCATCTTTTTGTGTTGTTTTTCTGTCATTTTTGGCTTTTTGCGTCATTATACTGCATTTTTGTTAGCTTTGTGTCTTTTTGTGTTGTTTTAGCATCTTTTTGTGTTGTTTTTGAGTCTTTGTGTCATTGTTGAGTCTAATTGTGTGAGTTTAGCATCTTTTTGTCCAATTTTTGTATCTTTTATGTCATTTTAATGTCTTTTTGTGTCATGTTTGAGTCTTTTTGGTCACGTTTGTGTCATTTTTGTGTCTTTTTTTTTAGGGTCTTTTTATGTTTATTTTATGACTTTTTGTGTCATTTTAGTGTTGTTTTAGTTTCATTTTAGAATCTTTTTGTGGTAATTTTCAAACTTTTAGAGGCTTGAGACGTCCAGATAACCCGCTGCGCCGTTAGCATCGTTAGCATCGTTAGCATCAATAGAATCGTTAGCATCATTAGCATCGTTGCTTCCTGCCGGTCGTCTGTGAGCTGCTGACTGATTATTTTCTCCTCTCAGAGTAAATACAAGGAGGGCAGCAGGAAGAGTCTCTCTCAGAGCTTCTACTCTCAGCTCCCAGAAACCGCCCAGACCCAGTTTGCTAGAAGCGTGGCCGAGCTGCAGAGCGAGGTGAGAGGTCAGAATCATCTCCACACGGTCTTTAGCGGTTTTCTGATTCTTTAATGTGTTTCCTGGTTTTCAGATGCGGTACAAAGAGTCGGGTAAGAAAGGCATGAACTCCTGTCTGTACTCTCTGCTCCCGGAAACCTTGGAGACGGCTCACGCCAAGGAGGTCTCAGAGCTGCTCAGCGAGGTTCGAACCACAGATAGTATTAGTTTGATCCTCTCAACCGTCTCAGACTGACCTTTTTACAAGAATGTCTTCGTTGATCCGTCTGGATGAGTGTTTTATTTGTTTCCTGACATTTCTAGGTGAAGTATAAAGAGGAAGGTAAGAAGGAGATGAACATCAACCTTTACTCTCTGCTGCCGGAAACCGTCCACACCCAACACGCTAAAGAGGTGTCCAACCTGCAGAGTGAGGTGCAGAGCCGGCTTTGTTTGTTTTAATGTCATTTTAGCAACTTTTAATGTCATTGTAGCATCTTTTTGTGTCATTTTTGTGTATTTTAGCATCTTTTTGTGTATTTTTGTCTCATTTTAGCAACTTTTTTGTCATTTATGTGTCATTTTTGTGTATTTTAGCGTCATTTTGTGTATTTTTGTGTCATTTTAGCATCTTTTTACATCACTTTGTAGAATATTTTGTGTCATTTTAGCATCTTTATGTCTTAGTTTTGAATGTTTTTTGTTTCATTTTAGCAACTCGTGTTATTTTAGCATCTTTTTGTTACATTATAGCATCTTTTGTGTTATTTTAGCAACTATTGTGTCATTTTAGCATTTTTGTGTAATTTTAGCAACTATCTGTGTAATTTTAGCAACTTTTTGTGTTATTTTACAAACTTTTGTCATTTTAGCAACTTTTGCGTCATTGTAGCATCTTTTTGCGTAATTTTAGCATCTTTTGTGTTATTTTAGCATCTTTTTGTGTCATTTTAGCAACTTTTTGTGTCATTTTAACATGTTTTTGTGTCATTTTAGCAACCTTTGTGTCATTTTAGCATCATTTTGTGTAATTTTAGAATCTTTTTGTGTCACTTTAGCATCTTTTCATGTGATTTTTGTGTCATTTTAGCATGTTTTTGTTGCATTTTAGCTTCTTTTTGTCTCATTTTTGTGTCATTTCTATGTCATTCTGTCATTTTAGCATCATGTTGTGTCTTTTTGTGCGATTTTGTGTCATTTTAACAACCTTTAATGTAATTTCTGTCTTGTCATTTTAACACATTTTAGTATCGTTTCATGACGTTTTGTGCCATTTCTGTGTCATTTTGTGCCATTTAAGCAACTTTTTGTCTAATTTTTGTGTCATATTAGCATCTTTTCATGTCATGTTTGTCTTTTTGTCTCATTTGTCATCTTTTGTGTCATTTTTAGGTCATTTTGTGTCATTTTAACGACCTTTTGTTTTATTTTTGTGCCTTTTTGTGTAATTTCACCATCTTTTTGAGTAATTTTACCATCTCTTTGTGTCCTTTTAGTGTCTTAATTAGCAAAAAATGCTCTGGATGAAACTGTGTATTTTCTAGGGTATTGAGCCACTCTTTCGTCTCTTGCAGTTGAAGTATAAAGAAGGCCTGAAGCAGAAGATCCAGAGCAGTTTGTATCATCAGCTGGCAGAAACCACAGAGACACAGCTGGCCAAACAGCTGTCTGAGCTGCAGAGTGAGGTACAGGACATGATGCTACAGTTTCTCTTTGTAAAACATCCTGAACAGCACATTTAGGGTTGGAAACAGGACCAATAATGGCAGCAAAGAACGAAAACAAAAGGTTTTCATGTCAAAAAACATTTATTACACAATTCTGGCTTTGGTCACCTGGTACTGAGTCTGAAGGTTGAGTTTATATATGTGTATGTAGTGTATATGTACATTTATACATGTATTTTTTTAACAAGAAAAGTGTACATCTGGAGATTTTTCTAGAAAATATCAATTGAGGACAAATATTTCACTGAAAGAGGAAGACTGTTGTAGTGACAGTTCGTCAGTCAGAGTCCTGGTGACTTCCTGAATTTTTGTGTCTTTATTTGTCACTTTAGCATCTTTTTGTGTCATTTTTTTCATTTTAAAAACCTTTATGACACAAAAAGATGCTAAAATGACACAAAAATCATACAAAGTGACACTCAAAAATGACAGGAAAAGGTGCTAAAAAAAAAGACAGAAATTACATAAACGGTTGTTAAAACGACTCAAAAAGTTCTGTCATTTTAACATCGCTTTGTGTATTTTTGAGTTTTTTGTGTCATTTTGGCGTCTTTTTGTGTAATTTTTGAGTCTTTTTGTGTTAATTTTGTGTCTTTATGCATCCTTTTAGCATTGTTTTGTGTCATTTTCGTCTTTTTGCATCATTTTTGTGTCATTTTGTGCCTTTTTTTTTTTTTTAAGTTTTTTTTTTTGGCCTTTTATGAGCTTTATTGGATAGGTGCAGTGAGAGAGAGACAGGAAATGGGAGAAGAGTCAGGGGAAGACATGCAGCAAAGGGCCACTAGCAGGAATCGAACCCAGGCCAGCTGCATCGGGGACCAGCCCTGTACATGGGTCACCTGCTCAACACGTTGAGCTATACGAGCCCCCATTTTGTGCCATTTTAAATCTTTTTGTGTTGTTTTTGAGTCCTTTTTGATTAATTTTTGTGTTTTTGTGTCATTTTGGAGTCTGTGTCATTTTAGCGTTGTTTTGTGTCATTGTTGCGCCGTTTTGTGGCATTTTTGTCTTTTTGTGTCATTTTAGTGTCTTTTTGTCTAGTTTTTGTGGCTTTTTGTGTCGTTTTTGAATCCGTTTGTCATTTTAGCGTTGTTTTGTGTCATTTTTGTCTTTTTGCGTCATTACAGGGTCTTGTTGTGTTAGTTTTGTGTGTTTTTGTATCATTTCTGTATCATTTTAGGGTTGTTTTAGTGTGTTTTTATGTCATTTTTGTCTTTTAGTGTCATTTTTCTCATTGTATTTATTTAATGAGAAGGTGTTTGTGTTGTGTTGACGTGTGCAGACGAAGTACAAAGAAGCTGGGAGGAAGGAGGTGAACAGCTGCCTTTACTCTCTGCTGCCGGAAACTCTGGAGACGCAACATGCTAAAGAAACCAGCGAGCTGCTCAGTGAGGTGACGTCTTTACCTTCAGCTCTGCTGCGTCGCCTTCAGCTGAAACGTCAGGACTAAATGTAAACTCTCCACCAGGTCAAGTACAAGGAGGGCAGCAGGAAAGAGATGTCCAGCTCGCTGTACTCCACTCTGCCCAACACCACAGAAACCAGCTTCGTCAGAGAGATGAGCGACATGCAGAGTGAGGTAAGTAAAACCCAGAAACACCCGCAAAAAACACCCAGAAACACCCGCAAAAAACACCCAGAAACACCCGCAAAAAACACCCAGAAACACCCGCAAAAAACACCCAGAAACACCCGCAAAAAACACCCAGAAACACCCGCAAAAAACACCCAGAAACACCTACAAAAACACTCAGAAACAACCACAAAAAACAACCAGAAACAACCAAATACACAGAAACACCCACAAAAAACATTGTCATTTTTGTCTTTTTGCGTCATTTTTGTTTTTTTAGCATCTTTTCATGTCATTTTTGAGCACTTTTGTTTGATTTTAGCTTAATTTTGTGTCATTTTTGTCTTTGTGTAATTTTAGCATTGTTTTGTGCCATTTTTTGTCTTCTTGCATTAGTTTTGTGTCTTTTTGTGTTATTTTTGTCATTTTAGCATCTTTTTGTGTCATTTTTCAGCATTTTATTTCATTTTTGCATAATTTTGTGTCATTTTTGTCTTTTTGCATCATTTTTGTGTCATTTTAGTGGTTTTATGGATAATTTTTGAGTCTTTTGTGTCATTTTAGCATCTTTTTGGGTCATTTTTAAATAATCCAACACAAATAATGGAACAAAAAAAGACAAAGCAGATAAATAAATATCAAGCTTCACTATCAATTGAAAAAATGGTAATTGTTGATATATGAAGCACAGAAACTAAGTCCTCTGCATGTAATCCATGTAAAGTGATTTTTTTTTTTGTCTTTTAACAGAATAAATACAAAGAAAACGGGATGAAGAGTCTTTCTCAGAGTATCTACAGTCAGCTGCCAGAAACCACTGAGATGCAGTTTGCTAAAAACGTCGCCGAGCTGCAGAGCGAGGTGAGGAAGGAAGAATTGCTTTCATTTGATTTGTTGTGTCCACCTGACCAAGAGAAAAAATGTACAAGTCATCAGTCAGTGGTCGGTCCATTTATAAGAGCCAGAATCTGGAAGAAACCAAGAGAAACTTCGCATTTTCAATTTTCCAACAGTCCTTAAACTACTCGTGTGTGAAAATGAAGCCAGTCTAAGCTTAGAATTGTCGTATTTCGTCAAAATCACTCATTCTTAGTTAAAAATTAGACAAAAATGCACCAGATTAAGTAGAAAACTAAGAATCCTGTACTCCTTGTTTAGTTTAGTTTAGGTTTGGTTTTGGTCCCGATTTTGGTCCTGGTTTTAGATGTTTTCTGGACTGGTTTCAGACTGTATGTTGGACTGATTCTGGACTTTCTTGGGACTGGTTTGTGTTTGGTTTCAGTCTTGGTTCTCCTGGTTTTGGATGTGAGTTAAAGTTGTTTTAGGATTTATTTCACTCTGGATCTGGTCTTGGCTGCAGTACTTTATCACTTCAGTAGGATTTTTCATGCAGGGCGTTTACTTGTAAATGGAGTATTTTTACTTTGTTGTGAGCTCTGGAACTCATTAAGATGCAGTTAAAAACACTATTACTGGATTACAGGTTGAATACAATGACGAATTATCCTAATAATTTTAATATTAAAGGTTTAGACTCTTTATAGATTGTTATGTTTTTGCAGAAAACACACCACAGATTACTGTTTCCTCCATGGTTCTGCAGTTGCGGCCGCAGATTTGGAAAAGCCGCCTGGACTTTTTGCCTCTTTCCTCATTCTTCCCCTGAAAACTCGACGTAACATTTGGCTGCATTAATTTTAGATGAAGTACAAAAAGGGGAAGAAGGACGTGTCCAGCTCTCTGTACTCGACTCTGCCTGAAACTCTGGAGACGCTGCACGCTAAAGAGGCTTCAGAGCTGCAGAGCGAGGTAAAAACCACCTCTACGGTCTGAACAGAATGAACAATGAACCACACTTCATAGCTGAAGCACCTCTCATACATAACTACTGCATACATGTTAGATTTTAAAATATGTACTTGTACAAATGGGTCATATTCTTCAGTTTATCTGTTCAGAACATTAAACATGCATCATTTCATGTTTTAATGTTGGAATGTTATGAGTTTATATGTTGTAGTAACGTGAATAACAATAAAATTTTCACTTTATTGTGTGAAATTGTCTCGACCAAAAAGCTTCAAAACTCATCTAAAATATCTAAAAATGACTCAAAATTTGTCTAAAATGACTTAAAATCTATCCAAAATTACTCAAGATTTGTCCAAAGCAGCCTCAAAACTTGTATAGAATGACCAAAAGGCTCAAAAGTTGTCTTTAATGAGTCAAAATGTCCCTAAAGTTACTCCAGATTTGTCCAGAAAGCTTAAAAATGTGTCTAAAATGTCTAAAAATTACCAAAATGATGCAAAATTTGTCTTAAATAACTCAAAATTACTCAAAATTTGTCCATAAAGGCTCAAAACTTCTGAAATGAGTAAAAATTGGCCAAAATGACTCAAAATTAGTCTAAAATGACCAAAATTAATCATAACTAATCTTAATGAACTCAAAATTTTCCCAAAATGGCTTAAAATGACCAAAATGACACAAAATTTGTCTTAAATGACTCAACATTTGCCTAAAATGACTCAAAACTTGTTTAAATGTCTAAAACCTGACAAAGTGACACAAAATTGATCCAAAACAGCTTCAAAACATGTCGAAAACCTGGCCAAAAAGACACAAAAGTTGTCTAAAATGACAAAAACTTGACCAAAAGTATTCAAAAGTTGTCTAACATGACTCAAAATCGTCATAAATACTCCAACTGACTTCAAACTTGGCCAAAAAGACTTTAAAACTTGTGTAAAATGTCTATAACGTGCCCAAAACTACTCAATATTTGTCTTCAACGACTCATAATTTGCCCTAAGTTTGTCCAAATAAAGCTCACAAACATGTCTAAAATGTGTCAAACCTTGTATTTCCTGTTTTTTTTTTTTTTTTTAAAATAATGAATCTCCCGGAGCTCAGCTGAAGTACCGCTCGGCCCTGAAGTCTGGACTTTCCTCCAGTTTGTTCCACCGGCTGCCAGAGACCATCGACACCGTCCACGCTAAGGAAGTCTCTGAGCTGCTCAGCGAGGTTAGAAGAACAAATAAAACTACGACTGTAAACAGAAGAAGGTCACCTGCTGGTTGGTCAAAGTTGCTTTGTTTTCAGGTGAAGTATAAAGAAGACGGTAAGAAGGAGCTGAACGTCAACCTTTACTCTCTGCTGCCGGAAACCTTCGACACTCGACACGCCAGAGAGGCTTCAGAGCTGCAGAGTGAGGTGGAGTTACGATTCATCGCTGTCTGCTGCTTTAAAATGTCCAGAAATACACTAAATATGATTGAAAACATCCAGAAATACACTAAAACTGATTTAAATCTGCCTTAAAACATCCAGAAATACCCTGAAACTGATTTAAATCTGCCTTAAAACATCCAGAAATACACTGAAACTGATTTAAATCTGCTTTAAAACATCCAGAAATGCACTAAAACTGATTTTTAAGAAAGAAAGCGACATGAAAAACCTCCTCTTCTGTCCTGCAGGTGAAGTATAAAGAAGGTCTGAAGCAGAAGATCCACAGCAGTTTGTTCCATCAGCTGGCAGAAACCACAGAGACACAGCTGGCCAAACAGCTGTCTGAGCTGCAGAGCGAGGTACAGGAGAAACGTTTTCCTCCGGTTTGTTGTCCAGAAGAAGTTTATTATACAGAGTCCTTCCAACAACCTCTCGTCCTCACACAGTAAAGTCTTGTCTTTCTCTTCATCAAAGTGTGAAAACAAGAATAAAACTCCACAAAATAAGCACGCAATAATATCGCAAACATCACACACCTAACAGTGTTTGATTAAGTCAAAGATATTTCTTCCAAACTCCAGAACTGAATCTTCAGTCTAATGCTCTCCTAAGAGAGAGATGTTTCGGCCTCTCAGTCTGCACAATGACCCTCAATTTGTCTAAAATTGTTGAAAACATCTCAAAGCGACTTAAAATTCACCCCAAAGGGATTCATTGACTGCCCAGAATTACTTAAAATTAGTCTGAAATTACTTAAAAATCATCCACAGTTATTTAAAAACTACCCATAAATACTGTAAAGTTGTCCAAAGTCACTCAGATTTGTTCAAAAAGCTTCACAACTTGTCTAAAATTACTAAAACCTGACCAAAATGACTCAAAATGTTGTCTTAAATTACTAACGTGACCAAAATGACTCAAAAACTGTCTAAAATGACTCAAAATATGCCCCAGAATTACTTCAAATTTGTCCAAACAGCTTCAAAACTTGTCTAAAATTATTAAAACCTGACCAACATGACTGCAAAATTATCCTAAATTGCTAAAACCTGACCCAAACGACTCTAAAGTAGTCTGAAATGACTCAAAATTTGTCCAAAAAAACTTCAGAACTTGTTTAAAATGGCTGAAACCTGACCAAAATAACTAAAAAGGTGTCTAACACGACTCAAAATTAGCCTAAAATGACTAAATATTTGCTTAAAATGTCTCAAATATGAGATCTTCAGCCTAACATTCTCCTAAATTAAAAATATGTCCAAACAGACTCACAGATCTTACAAAATGATTCAGAAACTGTTTAAAATTGGCCACAGTAACAGCCCAAATCAGGGCTAAAAGGTGTAAAAACACCAGAATTTAATCCATCAGACAGGAAGTGGATTCAGTACCAATGATATTAGTTTAACAGTAGACTGTTTTCTGTCTAAATTTCAGAGCAAGTACAAGGAGGCGGGTAAGAAAGACGTGAGCAGCTGCCTTTACTCCGTCCTGCCTCAAACTATGGAGACGCAACACGCTAAAGAAGCTGCAGAGCTGCTCAGTCAGGTCATTTCATCTTTTATTTCCTGTCTATTTACCAGAACAACGTCAGGTTTCTCTTATCCTGCTGCATCACGGACCATAAGTTGAATGTTGTCCACAGATCAAGTACAAGGAAGGCGGTAAGAAGGAGATGTCCAGCTCGCTGTACGCCGCTCTGCCTGACACCTCGGAAACCAGCTTCGCCAGAGAGATGAGCGACATGCAGAGTGAGGTGAAAAAAAACAACACAAAATGTCCCCGACGTAGAATTTTATCAATACCTGAAATAGCTCTCCTAATTGAGCTGAAATTCTGCAGAAAATAACTTCAAAATTGTCAAAAATGACTGAAAATTTGCTCTAAATTCACTCAAAATTTGTCTTCAAAGCTTCAAAATTTGCCTAAAATTACAAAAAATCTGATCAAAATGACTCTGAAGTAGTCTCAGCTGACTCAAAAGATGCCCCACAATGACTTCAAATTTGCCCTCAAATTTTTCATTAAGAATATGAAAGGTTTTATTTACAAACCTATTTTTGCTTTTGAATCCAAAACTTTAGTTTGAACTGTGAGATGAATCCGTTTATGAATCAAACTCTTCCAGAACAAGTACAAGGAGGGCGGCAGGAGGAATCTGTCGCAGAGTTTTTACTCTCAGCTGCCAGAAACCACCGAGACTCAGTTCGCTAAAACAGTTTCTGAGCTGCAGAGTGAGGTGAGTAGTTGAGCTAACTCACCTTTACCTGAGGACACAGCAGAAGTTATTGGTTACATCTCTGAAGGTTTTACTGTGTTGTGCTACAGCTTTAGGATTTAGTTTTCAGCTTTCACAGTATGTTTTAAACAAAATTCCTGACACGAGTTGGCATTGAATGACCCAAAGCAGCTGAAAACAACAAGTTTGTGTTTTTGTGTTCAGATGAAGTACAAAGAAGCAGGAAAGAAAGCAGCGATGAACTCTCTGTACTCGACTCTTCCTGAGACTCTGGAGACTCAACACGCTAAAGAGGCTTCAGAGCGGCAGAGTCAGGTAAAAGAAAACAAACACTCATTAAACGTTAGCTTAAAACTGTTCACTGCTGGTTTGAAACTCTGGAACTTTGTTTACATTTACATTATTTACAAGTTTACAACAGCGACAAAGACATAAGCAGTTTGCAAACTCAAAAGTTTTGTTGTGAATCCCAGATTCTTGGTTGTGAATCTAAACTTTCTTATCGCGATTCCAAAAGTTTTGTCTTTGAAGCCAAAAGTAATGTGGACAAATCATACATTTTTGTTTGTGAATCAAAATTTTTGTTTTTGAATCAAAACATTTTGTTGGGGAAACAAACACTTTTGTTTAAAAATCCATGAATTTTACTTGTGAATCCACATGTTTAGTTTGAGAATCCAAAATTTTCATTTTCAAACCCCAAGTTTTATTTCTGAAATTCTAAATTTTTGCTTTGGAAATAAAAAGTTTTGTTTGCAAATCTGAAAAGTTCCTTTGCAAAGCCATCAGTTTTGTTTGATCATCCAAAAAATTTGTTTTTAAATCCACTATTTTTTTTTGTGAATCCAAAGTTTTTGCTTCCAAATTCCAAGGTTTATTTTGCAAATTAAAAATGTTTTCTTTGGGGAAAAAAAGTTTTGTTTATGAATTCAAAGTTTTTTTTTGTGAATCCAATATTTTTGTTTGTGAATCCAGAAGTTTTGTTTTTAAATTCAAAATGGTTTTTCTCATTAATCCAGAAATTTTGCTTGCGAATCTGAAATGTTCATTTTTGAATAGTAAATATTTTTTTCTACAAAATTAAAAGTTATATGTGTAAACTGAAAAGTTTGCAGTGTGAGTCCAAAACTTTTGTTTGCAAATCCCAAAGTTTGTTTCCCAAATCCCAAATTTATTTTTGGAAGTGAAAAAGTTTTGTTTGTGAATCCAAGAAGTTTCTTTTACATATCCAATGTTTGTGTTTCAGAATCCAAAAATTTAGGTTGAAAATCCCAAATTTTTGATTTCAAATCCACTCATTTTCTTTGTGAATCCAGAAATTTTGTTTGAGTCTAAAAATGCAAATTTTTGAATAATCAAGATTGTTTCTGCAAAATCAAAGTTACATTTGCTGTAAAACTGAAAAGTTTTGTGTGTGAATCCAAAAAAAATAATTTGAAAATTCCACAAATTTTCTTTGCAAATCCAAAATTTTTGTTGACGAATTCACTCGATCCTTTTCTGTGACCTCATGACTGTAAAAACTGTCATTTAACAGATTCTTAAACTAACAAATTGAACTGATTGCTTTTGTTTCTCCTGCTTTAATCTTTCCTCCTCCAGCTCAAGTACAAGAGTTGGAAGAGCGACGCCTCCAGTTTTTACCACCTGATGCCAGAAACCATCGACACCCAGTTCGCCCGACAGCAGACGGAGATGCTCAGCGAGGTACAACTGCTCATCCTGCTGGTTAAATGTAGAAACGATCTTCTATATGGGACACAAATCTGTTGATCTGTGGCTTCACTGTGAGGCTTCCATGAACCTCCGTCTGTTTTCTTTCTTCATCACAAGGTCAAGTACAAAGAAGACGGCAGGAAGGAGCTGAGCGTGAACCTGTACTCGGCTCTGGCCGACACCCTGGACACCCAGCACGCTAAAGAGCTGACAGAGATGCAGAGCGAGGTGGGCGGACCGAACGTTCAAAGTACCGTCAGAGTTACAGGAAAACTAGATCATCTTCACGCATGAATGAGGTCTAACTAATATTCAGCCTGCTGGGAGATTAAGTTTTGTCTCGTCTTCCCACGCTTCTGTCTGGGTAGATCTGCTCTTTGACTGAAGCTGTACAAGACAAATTCAAATATCGTAATCTCTGCAGGTTTACATTCAAAACCCTGCAGACGGTGGATAAAATTTTGGCTTGTTTGACATACTTTTGGTAATGTAAATATATATATAGAGGTAATCAGCCACCAGTGTTTTATTCCTTTTTAATTCATTATAATATAATAACTTTATTTACAAAGAGGTTACGTTGGTCTCTTTTCCCCACCAATGAAAGAGAAGCTTTGCAATCAAAAAAATAGTTTTCAATGTGAAATTATGGGCATTAAAAAATGTTTTATTGCAAATAAAATAAATTTGTGGTTGAAATGTGAATCCAGAAGTTTGGTTTTGCAAATCTAAACATTGTATTTGACGATCCAAAGCTGTTGCTGACAAATGCAAAACTTTTATTGGTGAATCCAAAAGTTTTGTGAATTAAAAATTTTTGTTTGTGATTTTAGAAATTTTGTTTATGAACGCAAACATTTTGTGTGTGAAGTTAAAAGTTTTGTTTGCAAAGTCAAAAGTTTTGTGAGTCCCAAAAATATGGTTGCAAATTTAAACATTTTCATTTGAGAATCCAAAAATTTTAAGAAATGCAAATTTTTTGTTCACAAATCCAAAAAATTGTTTCTCAATTCACAAGTATCATTTGTGAAATGAAAAATTTTGTTTGTGAATCCAAAAACTTTGGTAGCAAATTTATTATTTTATTTGAGAAAAAAAGTTAGAACTAGTGCAAAAGTTTTATTCATGAATCCAGAACTTTTGTTTCTGAATTCACAAGTATCATTTGTGTAATGAACAGTTTTGTTTGTGAGTCCAAAAGTTTCGGTTGCAAATTTAAACATTTTATTTGCGAAACAAAAGGCGTGAATTAATGCAAAAGTTTTATTCATTAATCCAAAACTTTTTACTGCTTAAGCAAGTTTTGTTTGAGAATCCCAAATTTTTGTTTGCAAATCTGAAGATTTATTATGCAAATTCAAAATTTTGTTTTGGAAATGAAAAAATTTTGTTTGCAAATCCAAAAAGGCTTTTTGTTTTTCAATTCAAAATTTTTTCTCTTGTGAATCCAGAAATTTTGTTTGCGAATTAAAAAGTTTTGTTTATAAGTCTAAAAGTTTTGTTTTTGAATCCTAAATTTTTGCTTGCAAATTTAAACTTTTTGAGAATCCAAAAGCTTTGATATGAAACGCAAAATTTCTTTGAGAATCCAAAAGTTTTGCTTTGAATTACAGAATTTGATTGATGAGTCCAAAAGTGAGAATCAAAAGGTTTTAATAAACACAAAAATTTTGTCCATGAATTCAAAATTTTCATTGTGTTTTCCAGGCGAAATACAAAGAGGCCAGTAAGAAGCAGAAATCCTCGTCTTTGTACCACCGACTGCCTGAAACTCTGGAGACTCAACACACTAAAGAGGCTTCACAGCTGCAGAGTCAGGTACACATCTGGACAAACACACTGAAGCTAAAGACACTGGTTGTCAGCAGATGTTTTCTACTTGTTGTAAAAGTCCAGATGTTGTCTTGCAGATTTTGTACAAAGAGGCGGTGAAGAAGGATTTGTCATGTCCAGTTTACCACCAGCTACCAGAAACGTTGGAAACCCAGTTTGCTCGAGAGGTCGGCAGCATGCAGAGTCAAGTAAGAGCCACGTAGCTCTCAAGCTTGTTCTGGAAATACAACACTGATTTATGATTTATGATAATATGATATATTTTAATTCATTTAGATATTTATTTACATATTTTATTGTATTCTTTCTCAGTTGGAGCTCATGCAGTGGTGCTTTTAGGACACTAACATTAAGATGTGTAAACTAAATGCTACTGATATGCTAGCATTTAGGACACTAAAAGTAAGACATGTTGGCTAAATGCTGACTTATCTTACTTTTAGGATGCTAACATTAAGATGGTAAGATATGTTAGCTAAATGCTAATGATATGCTAGCAGCTAGAATGCTAAAAGTAAGATGCACTAGCTAATTGCTAACTTATCTTACTTTCAGGACACTAAAATTAAGATAGTAAGAGATATAAGCTAAAGTAAAATGGTGTTAGCTACATGCTAATGATATGTTAGCAGTTAGGACACTAAAAGTAAGACATGTTGGCTAAATGCTGACTTATCTTACTTTTAGGACGCTAAAATTAAGGTAGTGAGATGTATTCGATAAATGCTAATGATATGTTGGCATTAAGAATGCTAAAAGTAAGATGTGCTAGCTAAATGCTAATGACGTGAGCATTTAGGACGCTAGTATTAAGGTAATAAGAAGTGTAAGCTAAAGTAAGATGTATTAGCTAAATGCTAATATATTTTAGCATTTAGGATGCTAAAAATAAGATGTGTTAGCTAAATGCTAACACATCCTACTTTTTAAAAGTATCATGTGTTAGGTAAACCCAAATTGTACTTTTAGGCTACTACTGCTTTGTATGTATTAGCATCCTAATATTACTTTTAGGATGCTTAATGTAAGATGTGTTAGCTAAATGCTAACTCATCTTATTCTGAGGATGCTAAATGTAAGATGTGTTAAAAGTAAGATGTGTTCATTACTTTTAGAAAAATTCACGTTTTAAATGCTAACATCTTATTTTTAGGATGATAAAATTAAGATACGTTAGCTAAATGCTAACACAGCTTGCTTTGAGGATGATAAAAGTGAGATGTATTAGCTAAATGCTAACACAGCTTACTTTTAGGACACTAAAATAATGATTTATCTTGATGTGAAACGACTCAAACTATTTGTTTTGATCCTCCATCTGTAGAACAAGTACAAGGAGGACGGCATGAAGAGCCTCTCTCAGAGCTTCTACTCTCAGCTGCCAGAAACGGCTGAAACTAAGTTTGCTAAAAGTGTGTCTGAGCTGCAGAGTGAGGTGAGATGAAGCAAACACGAGAGCATCTGAGAATCTGTACGCAGGAGGAGAACGTTAATAAACCTAAAACCCGTTTCCAGACCAACTATAAGAAGTCCCGGAGGCAGGAGGCCGGCAGCTGTTTGTACTCCGTGATGGCAGAAACTCTGGAAACTCAACACGCCAAGGAGGTGTCACAGATCCAGAGCCAGGTACTGAGCATGCTCAGAACGCTGCATCCAAACCCTGATCCCAACCTTTAGGAGGCGTTAATGGAAGCAGGAGAAAAAAATATTGTCCATGTGCATGTTTTATTTTGACCTTTTGTGAGATAATAAAAGCATAGAAATTCCCAGCGCACCCTGAAAGCAGCGTCTCTACAGGTGAAGTACAAGGAGGACGTCCAGAAGGAGCTTTCGTCCACATTGTTCTCCAGCCTTCCTCAGACTCTGCAGACAGAACTGGCCAAAGAGGTGACGGAGCTCCAGAGTCAGGTGACGCCTCCTTCGGCTGCTGATTGGTTGTTCAGGCGCTGCAGCGAGTCAGAGAGAGAAGTTCAGGAACCTGGAAATGTCAAAAACTGTTTCCTGTGTTAAATTTGGTCCACACAGTAGTGCAGTGCTGCTCTGCTCCCAGTGCTCCTGCAACACCTGTAACGCATTTTTTGTGTCTTTTGACATCTCTTTGTGTCATAATTGTGTCTTGGTGTCTTTTTGTGTCATTCTCGTGTAATCTTCACATCTTTTTGTGTCATTTTTGCAGTGTAAGGATGCTCTGCTCCCAGTGCTCCTGCAACACTTGTAATGCATTTTTTGTGTCATTTTTGTGTAATCTTAACATATTCTTTTGTCATATTAGTGTCTTTGTGTCTTTTTTGTAATTGTGTAATTTTAACATCTTTTTGTGTCTTTTTGCTATTGTATTGTGTCATTTTCTTTTCATTGTTGCCACTTTTTGTCTCTGCTGCTCGGTGTTGTAATTGTTGTGTTGTTGTGTTGCAGGTCAAGTATAAGGAAGCCGGTAAAAACGAGGCGCCTCTTTACCGCCTCCTGCCTGAAACAGCAGAGATGCATTTTGCCAAACAGATGTCGGAGATCCAGAGCGAGGTGCAGCACTTCTTTCTCTGATTCTCACTGATAACTTCACCTCCAGTTTCGTCTCTTTACAGTTTTTTATTTCATTGCAGTCAAAGTACAAGAAAGACAAAGAGGATCTTCCCAACACTCTGTACTCGCTGCTGCCTGAAACTCTGGAGACTCAGTTTATCAAAGAAATGTCCGAGACCCACAGCGAGGTGAGGAATGTTTACGTCTAAGTTTCAAATTTTTATCTCAGTTTTTAGACTTTCAAATCTCTGAATTTAGAGTCTTTAGCTCAAAACCTTGAAGTCTTACATCTATCTCAAAATTTTGACTTTTTATACGTAAATTTCAAGTTTTTATGTCAAAATATTAACTTCTTATCTCTGAATTTCAAGATTTTATATCAAAATTTTGACTTTATATTTCCAAATTTCAAGATATTTATAGTTTCTTTCTGACTTTTAATGTACGAATTTCTAGTTTTTGTCTAAATATTTTGACTTTTTATCCCTAAATTTCAAGTTTTTATCTCAATATTTTTGACTTTACATCTCTGAATTTCGAGTTCTCATCTCAAACTTCTTGCTTTCTATGTTTCAGAATCCTGTTCTTTAACAGACATTTGTAATTAACAACAAATATTGCACATGTTGATTCCAGCTTTTTTTCACTTTTTGTATCATCAGTAATTAGTGCCAGTATCAGAGGAAGCTGAGATCTTACTGGCTCACAGTCGATGACATCATTGACTGGTCGCCATATCAACCAGCAATAGGGCTCTGAACTGATAGCGGCGGTCGGACGAGATAAATGTTTATTTCAGGACAGTTTCTGGAGGCTTCAGTGACGCTGGTTCGTGTGTTTCAGGTGAAATATAAGCAGCAAACGGTGCCGTCTCTCTACTCGAAGCTTCCAGAAACTCTGGAGACCAAACACGCCAAAGAAGCCACTCGACTGCAGAGTGAAGTGAGTGTTTATCCGTTCTGAATCGTTTTTAGGTTGAGGTTTCTGTACAAAATCACCAGCACTGTTTTTCTCACGTCCCTCTATAGTAACTGTATTTGGTCCAGCTGAGATCAAATCGTTTTGGATGAGTTTCAAGTCATTTAGAGACATTTTTAGCGTCATTTTGGATTATTTTAGTTATCTGGACATGTTTAAAGTCACTTTGAACAAATTTCAAGTCCTTTTTGGACATTTTAAACTAATTTTGGACAAATGTCAAGTTAATTTAGACCAGTTAAAAGAGATTTTGGACACTTTGAATTTCAAGACTATATCTCAGAAATTCACTTTGTATCTCTGAAATTTTATCTCAAAATTCTGAATTTTATCTGTGAATTTCAAGTTCTTCTCTCAGATTTTTGGCTTTTTATGTCTGAATTTCTAGTTTTTATCTTTATAGGTAGACTTTCTGAATTTCAGGACCTTATCTCAAAATTCTTACTCTTTATCTTTGCATTTCAAGATTTTATCTCAAAATTTAGATTTTATATCTTGAAGTTTTTAGATTTTATCTCAGATTTTTGGCTATGTCTAAATTTGTAGTTTTTATCTCAATGCTTAGACTTTCTGATCTGTGAATTTTGAGTTTTTATGTCAAAATTTCAACTTTTTGATTTTCAAGTTTTTGTCTCACTATTTCGACTTTTTAATCTTTGAATTTATAGATTTTATCTCAAAAGTCTGGATTTTATCTCTGAATTTCAAGTTGTCTCAGATTTTTGACTTTTTATGTCTGAATTTCAAGTTTTTATGTCAAAATTTTTGCTGTTTATCAACGCATTTCAAGATTTTATCTCAAAATTCAGACTTTTTATCTCTAAGTTTTTTATATCAAAATTTTATCTCAGAATTAATTTTTAAAATCTGAATTTCAAGTAGTTTTCTCAGATTTTTTTTATGTCTAAATTTCAAGATTTTATCCCAATATTTAGACTTTCTCATCTTTAAATTTAGTTTTTATGTCAAAATTTCAACTTCTTCTTCCTGATTTTCAAGTTTTTGTCTCAATATTCAGATTCAGATTGGTAGCTGTGCTGTTAAGATAAATGTAGTTTGGGTTTCATTTGTCCAGGTTTTATGAAGTCAGGCAGTATATTTCTTTTTAGAATCCAGGTAAAACTAAGTGTACTTTCCTTGTTTGGACAGAAACAGTACAGCGATGAAGGGAGGAAGAAGATGACGTCGTCTTTGTACTCTCAGCTTCCTGAAACTGCAGAAACCCAGTTTGCTCGAGAGCTGACAGAAATCCAGAGCGAGGTGTTGGTTGCTTTTTTTGTAACATTTCCTGTTATACAAGACAAATAAACCTGATATAAAAGATGCATTTTACACTTTACAGACTGGCAGCTTTCCTCTGATATCAAAGCTGAAGCTGCAGCATCAAGATGAAGCCCTAAATGTATGAAAAAAAACCTGATAGATATAATAATAATAATAATAATAATAATAATAATAATAATAATAATAATAATATGATAGAATGTGAAAATCTGGCAGCGAGGACACCAGGAAAAATACGTTCAGTACCAGTGGAATATTCAGAAACTGTAAAAACAGCAAAAATAACTGCTAATATTTTTAAAATAATTATTTTTTTAGCTGATTTAAAAACAGTAAATCTAATTTTTTGTAATTTTACACTAACTTGCCTTTTTTCTGTCATTTTAAATAAATTGTATTTGCAATTTAAGTATCAAAAATAACATTTAAAAATAATTTACCATTTTTCAATCCTTAATACACATAATTTTTCTTCCAAATAGCAGCAAATATCTGTAAAACAATGAAGTTTTTTGCTAATTTAAATAAAATAAAAACTGTAATTTTACAGTCAAACATTGTAAAAGAGCAAATGATCATTTATAAAAAAAATACAGATTTTTGCCTGTTTATTTTCTTTTTAGTTCATCATGTAAATTAATACTTTGTTGTAATTTTATTACATATTATCTGTAATTGAACAAAACAGGGAAAGTCTGTAACAGTCTAAAAATAGGATTTTCCGCCTTCATGTAGATACATTGTCTTTGAAATAACTGCAAATATCTGTCAAATAATTGTATTTTTAGCTGATTTAAATACATTTTTAAAAAAGAATGATTTTTGATGTAAAGATTATTTATAGTTTGGGTAAATTAGTTTTTATTCTGGGATTTTTAATACATTTTATAGCACAAAAACCAGAAAAAATGGCACAAAACTAGCACAAAATGACAAAAAAATAGCATGAAAAGACACACAAATGACACAAAAAGATACAAAATGACACAAAAATGACACAAAAATACACAAAAATAGCATGAATAGATGCACAGATGACACAAAAAAGACACAAAAGACACAATAATGACACTAAAAGACAAAAGTGACACAAAATAACACAAAACTGACCAAAAATGACACAAAAAGACACAAAGTCACAAAACGAAAAAAATGACACAAAAAGACACAAAAATGACATAAAAATATCACGAATAGGTGCACAAATGACACAAAAAAGACACAAAATTACACAAAAAGACTAAAAAAGACACAAAAATGACAGATAAAGACACATAAATGGCACAAAAACACAGAAATGACACAAAAATAACATGAATTGATGTATAAATGACTCAAAAATACACAAATAGGACATGAAATTGCACAAATATAGAGTAAAAATATGCACAAATGACACAAAAAGACACAAAAATAGCAGGAAAAGATGCACAAAATGTATCTGAACAGTTCTTGTCTCCTCGTCTCTGCTTTTATTGGTAAATCTCACACCAGGAGAGAAGCTGGTGAATAAAACATGTTTTTCCTCCTCAGACCAGATATAAAGAAGGAGGGAAGAAGCTCCAGACGGTCAGCATTTACTCTCAGCTGCCTCAGACCAACCAGACCGAGTTCTCCAGAGCTCTGTCTGAAATACAGAGTGAGGTAAAGAGCAACAAGAATCTTCCTCTGGAGTCTGTCTATATTTGTTTCCTTCTAATAAACGATGTTTCCTCTGATTTTACAGCACAAATACAAAGAAGCGAGCAGAAAGGAAGCGTCCAGCTCGTTGTACTCCAAGCTGCCGGAGACTCTGGAGACTCAACACGCTAAAGAAGCCTCAGAGCTGCAGAGTCAGGTCAGAAAAGATGCTGTTAGAAGAGCCCAACGGGACAGAAACAGCAGGAAAACAGAAAGAAATACCACAAAAATACACAGAAACAGCAGGAAAACATGCAGAAATTACACAGAAATACACAGAAACAACAGGAAAACATAAAGAAATACCACAAAAAACACAGAAACAGCAGGAAAACATAAATAAATAACACAGAAATACACAGAAACAGCAGGAAAACATGCAGAAATGACAACAAAATACGACACAAAAACATCAAAAATAGCATGAAAAGATGCATTTGTTTGTCATTGTTGGTCATTTCTGTCATTTTGAACAGTTTTTGATCAGTTTTAGACCAGATGTATCCATCATGGACAGTTTATTAGTAGTTTTGGACATTTTTTGAGTCATTTTAAACGGTTTTCCAACGGGTTCAGACCGATTTATTCATTTTGGTAAGATTGTTTGTCATTTTGGGCAGTTTATTAGTAATGTAGCACCATTTTTGAGTCATTTTTAACAGTTTATTAGTAATTTAACACCATTTTTGAGTGATTTTGAACAGTTTATTAGTAATTTAACACCATTTTTGAGTCATTTTGAACAGTTTATTAGTAATTTAACACCATTTTTGAGTGATTTTGAACAGTTTATTAGTAATTTAACACCATTTTTGAGTCATTTTGAACAGTTTATTAGTAATTTAGCACCATTTTTGAGTCATTTTGAACAGTTTATTAGTAATTTAACACCATTTTTGAGTCATTTTGAACAGTTTATTAGTAATTTAGCACCATTTTTGAGTCATTTTGAACAGTTTATTAGTAATTTAACACCATTTTGAGTCATTTTGGGCAGTTTCTGAGCGGTTCTAAGCTAGATTTATTAATGTTGGACCAGCTGTGGCTACTTTTAATGTCATTTTGCCCCGTTTCTGAGCCATTCTGGACAGATTTATTGGGGTGATTTTGGTCTGTTTTATATTTGAGGGTTTTATTTATTTAAACAAGGCGCTAACTCCGTTATTTACGGTGTGTTCAGGTGAAATACAAACAGGAGACCAGCGGCTCGTTGTACCATCAGCTTCCTGTTACCACGGAGACACAGCTGGCTAAAGAGCTGAGGAACATCTGCAGCGAGGTGAGGGACACATGTGGACACCTGTGGACACGTGTGGACACGTGTGGACGTCCTCCAGGTCCTGTAACTTGTGCTCCGTCTGCAGGTGAAGTATAAAGAGGACGGCAGGAAGGAGACCAGCAGGAACTTGTACTCGCTGCTTCCAGAGACAGCAGAAACTCAGTTCGCCAAGCAGATGTCAGAAATCCAGAGCCAGGTGAGGACCCTGAATGCACCACGGAGAGTCACTATAATTTTATAACTATAACTTTATTTACAGCATTAAAGTGTGACGGTAGTGGGTGTGGAACATTTTTAAACTCATTCAGGACCAACTTTAGTCTTCTTTAGGGAGTTTTCACACGAATTTCACATCATTTTTAGCACTTTTTACTTTGTTTTTTTTAACACTATGAGTTGTTTTGGACAGTTTTTTTAAAATGTTTTCAGACACTTTTTATTCATTCAGGACAGTGTTTGAGTCATTTTGACTATTTTTTAGTAGTATTGGACATATGTAAGTCATTATGGACAGTTTTTGATTGTTCAGATGTCCTGTCTTTTCTTTTTTTCCAGTCAAAGTACAAGAAGGACAAAGAGGATCTTCCCAACTCTCTGTACTCGCTGCTGCCTGAAACTCTGGAGACTCAGTTTGTTAAAGAAATGGCCGAGACGCACAGTGAGGTGAATCTGACTTTTATTCTGACTTTTATCCATCGTAGCGATGCATGAGGTTGGGTTTTTGTAGATAGACGATGTTTTCATTGTTTTAGACAGTTTTTGATTGGTTTCACACAAGTTTATTCATTTTGGACAGATTTCACATATTTCTGGACAAAGCTGCTATCTGGCAAACTGAATCACAGTAGAAAGCAACAGAGCAGATTTATTTGGAGGTAAAACCACTGAGGCTGAGAGTCTGCTGGTATGTCAGACATGTTGACTGATAACATGGAGTCTATTCTGGTGTGTTTATCAGAAACTCAGTCAGAGCTGCTGATTCCTCAACGGCCTCTTACAACAAGTTGGGAGTCATTTTGAACAATTTTTGAGTTATTTTGGACAGTTTTTGAATGGCTTCAGATGAATTTTATTCATTTTTAACAAATAGTGAGTAATTATGGACAATTTTTGGGTCATCTTGGACAGTTGTTGAATGTTTTTTAGCCATGTTTTATGTATTTTGCACACATTTTGTGTCAGTATGGACAGATTTCACATATTTTTGGACAGTTTTGAAGTTGTTTTTGATGATTATTGAATGGTTTTAAACAAGTCTCAAGTCCTTTTGGACACATTTTGATCAGTTGTTAAATCATTTTGGACAAGTTTCGGTCATTTTGGATGTTTTTTGAATAATTTTCGGTCATTTTGGACACTTTTTAAGTCATTCCTGAGCAGTTTTAGTTATTTCTGACATGTTTTGAGTGATTTCTGAGTCACTGTGGACAGTTTTTAACAGTTTTTTCCTGCAGGTGAAGTACAAGGAGGCGGGGAAGAAAGAGGCCAGCAGCTCTTTGTATCACTGTCTGCCTGAGACTCTGGAGACGCAGCGCATTAAAGAGGTTTCTGAGCTGCAGAGCGAGGTACAAACATCTATTATTCACATCCACACATTCACATTTCATCACGTTTGATGTTGGAAACGCTCATTTAGGATCTAATATTTAGCTTTAGTTTGATAAAAATATCAGAATCCTCTACAGCAGTTTAAATCATGAAGTTTAACCTCAAACACAGAGTTAATAAATGAGTCATGATTTGGAGACGTTCAGCTTCAGATGTTTGAGATGCTGTTTGTAGAATTTGATCAGCATTTTCTCACAGAGGAACTCAAGTGTTTACGTAACGAAACTCACATATTCAGGAGGAAAAACTGCAGAAATAAACTGAGAACCAAGGAAACTCTTCACTGTGGACAGTTTCTAATGATTTCAGACAAGTTTTAGTCAGTTTGGACAAATTTGTGAGTCATTTTGTACAGATTTAACATCATTCTGAAAAGTTTTAGAATTGTTTGGAAATTTTTGGAAATTTTTTAGTCATTTTGGACTAATTTTGATCATTTTGAACCATTTTTTAATCATTTTGGACCATTTTTAATCATTTTGGACAACTTTTTGAGTAATTTTAGACCGTCTCCAAATAATTTCAAACAAGGTTTATTTATTTTGGACAAATTGTGAGTCATCTTGGAAACATTTTTGTCATTTTGGACAGTTTTTGAGTGATTTTGGACATTTCTGTCACTGAGGACAATTTTCAAATGATTTCAGACAATGTTTGTTCATTTTGGACAAATTTGAGCCTTTTTTTTAACAGATTTCATGTCATTTTGGACAGATTTCAAATTGCTTGGACACATTTTGAGTCATTGGCAGTTTTTCAGTAATTTTATACTAGTTTTTATTCATTTGGAATCAATCTTGAGTCATTTAGTAAACATTTTGCAGAGTTTCAGACTGTTTATTGAATAGTTCGGGCACATTTTGAGTCATTTTGGAACATTTTGGACAGGTTTTTGCTTATTTTGGACAATTTTTGAGTAATTTTACACGTTTTATTCTATTTTTTTGTGATTGTAGATGAGCCGTTAGTTAGGATTCATCACTTTTTCCAGATGGATGCTGTCTTTCTGTTTTGTGACTTTGTTTTCTTAGTTAGTTTTTAAGAAAAGCATCGTTCAGTCCGTCTGATTTCTTTATTCCTGCAGAACAAGTACAAGCAGAGCGGGAGGAAGTCGATGTCGTCCAGTCTGTACGCTCAGCTGCCGCAGACGGCCGAGACGCAGCTCGCCGCCAAGATGTCCGACCTGCAGAGCGAGGTTAGAGACGGCGTTAGACTACAGGTGCTGCAGGTAAAGGTGAGGATTCCTGACGTCTGAATGTGTCTCTGCAGAGCAAATACAAGGAGGACGGCATCCGGAGCCTCGGCCAGAGTTTCTACTCTCAACTCGCTGAAACCGCAGAGACTCAGTTCGTCAGAAACGTCTCTGAGCTGCAGAGTGAGGTGACAGATTCATTTAATGGTTACTTTTAATGAAGGAAGCTTTACATGTTCCGTTTGTCCTGCTTACAGCTTGTCTCTACTCTCATTTATCTGACATTTTACCTTTAAATCTTTATTTTTTTGTTATTTTTTTTTTACAATTTTTCTTTGTCTTTGGGCAAATGATGAGTCATTTTGGACAATATTTGGGTCGTTTTGGACATCAGTTAAACGGTTTCAGATGAGTTCTAGTCATTTTGGATCATTTCTGAGTCATTCTGGACAGTTTTTGAATGGTTTCAGTTTAGTTTTATTCATTTTTGACAAGTTTGGGGTCGTTTTGGACATATGTTGAATGGTTTCAGATGAGTTTTATTCATTTTCAACAAATGGTGAGTCATTCTGGACAATTTTTGAGTCACTTTGGAGAGTAATTTTGGACAGTTTTTGATTTGTTTCAGACAAATTTTATTCATTTTTGACAAATTGTAAGTCAGACAGTTTTTAATGGTTTTAGACACATTTTTTGTATTTCGGACGCAGTTTGAGTCAGTTTGGACAGATTTCACATCATTATGGACTGATTTTAAGTCATCTTTGACAATTTATGAATGGTTTAAGATGAATTTTATTCATTTTCGACAAATGGTGAGTCATTTTGGACAGTTTTGGACAGATATTTTAATCAGTGTTGGAGTCATTTTGGACTTCCTGTGAAGTGACACCAACCCTGTTTCCATCAACATGTTTTATGCACATTTTGAAACTGAATTCACGCTCTTGTTTTAATCTTTGCTTCCGATGTTTTCTTCAGGCCAAGTACAAGGAGGCGAGCAGGAAGGAGGCCAGCAGCAGTTTGTACCATCAACTGCCTGAAACTCTGGAGACTCAACATGCTAAAGAGGCTTCAGAGCTCCAAAGTCAGGTACAATCAGACGTAGTATTACCCTCAGTGTTCGGACAGGATGAAAGGGTTAAAACTCTCTGACTGGTAGGTCTCTGAAAGCGTGTAAAACAGTCCAAGGTTTCGTCTCTGTCTTCAAAGTTCTGTCTCCTTGGTTTCCAGGTGAAGTACCAGGAAGGTAAGAAGGACCTGAGCAGCAACCTGTACTCTCTGCTGCCTGAGACCGAGGAGACCAAGTTCGCTAAAGCCGTCATGGAGCTCCAAAGTGAGGTGGGGGGACGCTTCAGAGCAAGTTCAGCATCAGAAACAAGACTCAAAGCGACACAAATTCAACGGACAGCCACAAAAACAAGACAAAACTTAACCAAAGAGACACAAAATGACACAACTTGACAAAAAAAACAAGAAAAACGAGACAGAAAATGACAAAAAAGAAACAAAATTGAATGAAAGAGACACAAAAAGACACAAACTTGACGGAAAATTAACAGAAATGAGACAAAGACACAAAATGACACAAAGCGAGACAAAACTGAATGAAAAAAAGACGAAATGGCATCATTTTGACAAAAAAAAGAAAAATGGGACAGAAATGACAAAAACGAAATAAAGCTGAACCAAAGATAATGACAGAAAGCACTGAAACAGTTTTGTGTTTTACAGAATAAATACAAGCAGAAAGGCCGACTGGAGATCAGCAGCAGCGTCTTCCACCAGATGAAGGAAACCAAAGAGATGGAGTTCGTTAAGCAGATCTCAGAGCTGCACAGTGAGGTGAGACACACACTTTCTGCAGCCACAATCCACATGTTTCTGACCACGTGTCAACTAAACATGTTTCTTTTCTCCAGCTCAGTGTTCACTGTTCTGTTTATGTCAAAGAAAACTAACTGCTGCTCCTTGTTCCTGATGAAACACTGAAAAAACGTCCATCTGTGTTGCTTTTCCAGTCAAAGTACAAGAAGGACAAAGAGGATCTTCCCAACTCTCTGTACTCGCTGCTGCCTGAAACTCTGGAGACTCAGTTTGTTAAAGAAATGGCCGAGACGCACAGCAAGGTGAGGAATCTGAGTGGATATTGCAGAATGAGCTTCGGCTTTGATTTGTTTTCTTTAACAATGTTACGGATTAATATTTAATCAAGACATTCAGCACTAAGTTTGCAGGAAAATTCCTCCAAATGATGAATCGGTCGCTGTGGGACACAAAAGTTTTCTGTATTTGATGTTTTTGTTCATCGTGTTTCAATGAAATATAACGTTATCAGTATTTAGTGTTTTTACACACAATCTGCAGACGGTTAAAGGTTTTTTTTAATTATCTAAATATGTGGTCAGTGGTCTCGAATTTGAAATTAAATCAAATAAAATGAAATCGTGTTTGTGTATGTAAACATCGAAATATAAAACTTAATTACAGCAAAACTGTTCATGGTTTAGGTTGATATCTTTATTTTCCCACTCTCAGTGCAGCCTCTTATGACATAAAATCACACAACTAAGACACAAAATGACAAAAATGAGACAGAAAATAAGAAAAATGAGAAAAATCTTTTCCAAAGAGACATACAACAATTTAGAACTTGATGGAAAACAACAAAAACGAGACAAAACTGTACCAAAGAGACACAAGATGACTCGTACTTGATGAAAAACAACAAAAACAAGACAGAAATTAAGAAAAAAATGAGACACAAAATGAAACAAATGAGGCAAAACTGAATCAAAGAGACACAAAATTACAAAAATGAAATAGAAAACAATAAAAGTATTTTTTTTAAACTGCTCTAAAGAGACACAATGAATCCAAAACTTGACAGAAAACAACAAAAATCAGACACACCTGAACCAAAGAGACACAAAATGACACAAACTTGGCGGAAAACAATACAAATAAGACAGAAAATAAGAAAAATTTAACAGTGAAACGAAGAGGCAGAAAATGATTTAAAATTTGGACAACAACAAAAACTAGACAAAATGTTTCTAAAGGGACACAAAATGACTCAAAACTTGATGGAAAACAACAAAAATGAGACAACAAATAAGGAAAATGAGACACAACTGTTCCAGAGAAACAAAATGACTCAAAACTTGATGAAAATAACCAAAAACGAGACCAAACTGAACCAAAGAGCTAAAAAACATCATATTTGTTTTTTCGTGAGATTTTGTAAAAGAAGCCAAATGTGTTCTGTTGTGTTACTGATCTGTGGTTGTTGTTTCGTGTCTGCAGAGTAAATACAAGGAGGCCGGTAAGAAGGACCTGGTTAAAAGTCTGTATTCTGTGCTGCCGGAGACCAAAGAGACCCAACATGCTAAAGAGCAAAGCCAGCTGTGCAGCGAGGTAACGTCCTGTTAGAATCTGAACACTGACTGATGATTAGAAAACGTTTCTGTAGTTATGTCAGCACATGAATAAAAGTGGGAGTTTTCATGGAAAACATGCAATCGTCTGGGTAGTGTAGATTCCTCTAAGCAAACCCGGCAGTAAATAGAGAATGACATTTAAAACTAATGCTTCCAAATCAGAGTTGGTGACATTACAAAGCCATACTTTGTTGATGTTGTGTTTTGTGTTGCAGAAGTCTTACAGGGAGGAGGGCAGGAAGGAGGCCGGCTGCAGTTTGTACGCTCAGATGCCTCAAACCATCGAGACCGTCTTCGCTAAGGAGCTGACCAAGACGCAGAGCGACGTGAGTTTGATCTGACAACCATCGTAGTGAGACGGAATTCAGTTCTGTCACCTGTTTATGTAGCTGAACCCCAGAACACCTAGCAGGTTGGAAAAGCACATTTTCTTTTACAAATCACCAGAATGACACCATTTATCAGGAATAATAGTCAAATTATATGAACCAAAATGTCGCAGTTAATCTGTAAAAAGAGAATTTTGCACTCTACGTTATAGTCTGTCGTGTGGATTTACTTTTTCTTTGGTCCACAGTTCAGAAAATTTAAAAATGTACATCTCAAGTGTTTTAATTATTAAAAACACTAAAATCCAGACTGTGATGAGTAAACAGCTGAATTAAACGAGTCTGTTGGATTCTGAATTTAAGGTCGTCTGTCTTCATAAATCTGAAGAATCGTTTCCCTGAGACTCTGTGGGTCACAGATGAGGGTAATAGTTTGGGGTCAGTTGCCCCAGAGGCAGGAAACCAGAGCCGTGGGTAAAGTGGGACAGCGATGCTTTTCTGGCTTCGTGTCTGTTGACCGAGCAATGCTACGCTAACTGGAGCGTAAAACCAGCGACACGACCAGCCGTCTGCAACCCGCTGAAGAACGAGAGCAGCGACTAACCAGGAACAATACTGTCCTCCAGACTGTTAGACAGGACTCCTACCTGGTAGTCTCTACCAAAATGACCCAATACTCAAATTTTCTTATTTTTGTGGAACCAATCAATTTTAAGTTTTTAATGGCTTTTTTAGGATCCGTTTAGTATTATGGCTGTGATTGTACTAAAACAAATTACACTTGGAGACCTAAGAGTGATTCTGGCATCCAGAAACTTTTTCCACCACTGTATTTGTTGCTATTAAAAAAAAAAAAAAAAAAAAAAAGAATACGGAAAAAGGATTTTAAAAATGTAAATGTTTTGCCTTTTTTTCGTCAAATTGCAGATCCAACCTGTAAATAAGGTTTTATAAATAGTCTCTAAATTATAAATGACTGTTTACTGTTCATTATTTTCACTTTATCGTGTTGCGGCTGCTGGATTGTCTCCACAGAAACAGACATTTGTTATTTTTATGGATAAATCACACACTTTGATTGGCAGCAGGTTTGTTCTTCTCCTGATGTCAATCCTTCATTTAGTCATCAGATATTTCCTCCGTCCGTCTCACTGCTGCTTCTTCCTCGTCTCTCCTTCCTTTTGTATTCCTGCCTCTCCGCCCTCAGGCTCGTCTTCTTCTTTGTTCCCTTTAGAAATTCTACAAGGAGAAGTTCAACCGGGAGAAGGGGAAGTCGAGCTACAGCAACATGAAGACGCTGCCGGAGGTGGAACATGCCATGGAGGTCACCAGGAACCAGAGCGAAGTAAATCAACACATGGAACGTACTAGTTTACTGCTTTATCATTTAGTACTGATTTAACCGTGGAGAACAGAGGTTCAGGTCAGTAATGGAGCAGCATGAGGTCAAAGAAAAGGAGGAAAAACACTAAACCAAGCTGCTCAGCTGTTCTGAGACATTTTTGGGCAATTTTTGAGTCATCATGGACCGTTTTTAAATAATCTTGGATAAGTTTGAAGTCATATTGAATAAACTGAGTCATTCTGAACAAAATTTGAGAAATTTTCAACAAATTCTGAGTCACTCTATCAATGTTTTGTACAAATTGTAATCATTCTGGACCAATTTTAGATCATTGTGAGCAATTTTGAATAATTTTGGACAAGTTGGAGTAATTTTTGGCCATTTTTGACTCACTTTAAATAACTTTGAAGCAGTCCTGGACAGGTTTTGAGTTATTTTGGACAAATTCTGAGTCACTCTGTAGATATTTTGTACCATTTTGAGTCATTTTGGATGAATTTTAGGTAATTGTGAACAGTTTTGAATCATTTTGTACAAATTTGAGTTATTTTTGATCATTTATGACTCAATTTAAACAACTTTGAAGTAGTCCTCGACAAGTTTTGCATCATTTCGGACAAATTTTGATTGAGTTTTGACAAGTTTACAATATTTTTCATTCTGCAGTGACTTTGTACCAAATTTGAGTCATTTTAAACACATTTTAGTCAGTCTGGACCAATACTAAGTCATTTTCATCCAATTTTACGTACTTGTGAACAGTTTTCGAATCATTTTGGACCAGTTTGAATTATTTTTGACAATTTTTGACTCACTTTAGGTTTAGTGTTATTCTGATTCTAAGCAGCTCCATTACTGATCTGTTGAATCCATACTTCTCTTTATATAACCCGATAGTCTGATAATTTAGCTCTAGTTGAATCTATTTTATCAGTGGTTCTTAGAGATCAGTTTTGTCTTATTCTATTTTTGAAATTTCCTTGCCCTGTTGTGTTGTTTGTGTTTCTAACTGCCTCTGCTGGTCCCAGGTCAGCTACAGAAAAGGTAAAGAGGAGCTTCATCACTACAACACGGCACCGGATAGACCGGACATCGTGAACGCCACCAACGCTGCCAAACTGGCCAGCGACGTGAGTCTGTGTGTGGTTTCTTTGTGTGAACACGTCACCACGTGGCATCCAACGCTGATTTCCATGACAACAGTCGTGTTCAGCAGCTGTTCTCTGAGCAGAGATGCTGATTAATTATAGAAAACCTTCTGCTGTTAACACCGAGCTGTTGTTATGTAAGAGTGTTCTGCAACGCTCAGCTTCGTGCAAAGTGTGTGTTTGATGTTCAACAGTGTGTCTATCTTTGTGAGGACCAATCTAGGGCTGAAAAATAAAGCCAGCATGAAAATGAAATGAAAAAACAGTTTCTCGAATGTCCTCCTCGAGGCTCCAAAACAATAACCACGAATATGTCCAAAATCACTAAAATTTGTTAAAAATGTATAAAACGTGTCCAAAATTATTCAAAAACTGTCCAAACTGACTTGATGCTTGTCCAAAATCTGTTCAAAAATGACTCTAAAATTGCCCAAAAATGATTAAGCATTTGTTCAGGATGAGTAGTTTGTGAAAAATTACCAAAACGTGTTGGAAATGACTGAAGATTGTCCAAAATTTCTAAAACTTAATGTCAGTGACTTGAAACTTGTTCAGAATTACTCAAAATGTGCCTAGAATGACCAAACCTTCTTAACAGTGACTTGAAGCTTGTCCAGTGTGACTCAAAATGTGTCCAAAATGACCAAAACTTCTCTAAAATGTCTGAAACTTGTCCATAATTTGTCAAAAACTGTTTAAAATTACTCAATAATGGTCCAAAATAAGTTAAAAACTGTCCCCAATGACCCAGTGATGACCAAAGGTTGTCCAGAATGACTAGAAATGTGTCCAAAATAGCCAACACTTCTCCAATAATAAATATAATTTGTCTAAAGTGACTTAAAACATGTCCAAACTAAGTCAGAAACTGTCCAGAGTTACTTTATACTTGTCCAAAATGACTCAAAATTTATTTATTAAAATGGTTAAAACTTGTCTAAAATAAATTAAAAACTGTCCCCAATGACTCTGACTTCTCCAAAATGACTAAAATTTGTCCAAAATGACAAATACTTTCCCAATAATGAATATAATTTGTCCAAAATGACCAAAAGTTGTCTGAAATGATTAAAAATTCTAAAAAAAAATTACTCCAAAATAACCATCCCTTGTCCAAAATCACTAAACATTTCCCAAAATGAGTCAAAACGTATCCAAGATAACTTTCCAAAATGACCAAAATGTCTTTAAAATGACCAAAAATTGATGAAAATTTACAAAACTTGTCGAAAATGACTAAAACTCTGTCCACACTTCCACAGGTGGCCTATAAGAGTAACACAAAGCAGCCTGTTTACAGCGACGGATCTCTTCTGGACAGAACCGACATCCAGCACGCCAAAGAGGTTTCCAAACTGGCCAGCCAGGTAACACACAGCCAACTATTCACACCAGATCAGCTAATTTATGTGCAAAACACTTGAGAGTCAGTAGTGTTTACCGCTCTGTCTCTGCAGGTGAAGTATAAAGAGAGCTTCGACAGAAATCTAAAGGGTCAGAAACCTCGTTACAACCCGCTGGACTGTCTTTCCTTCAAACACACCCAAGCTGCTGCAGCTCTGGCCAGTCAGGTGAGAGAATCCTGCCGTCATGTGATCCGTCTCACAAAGGTTTAATGTCAGTCCATCTTATATGTTCATGTTTTGAAGAAAAGTCTTCACAGTGCAAACATATCCCCACAATCCACAAATGTTCTCACAGTGCAAAACAGTTCTCACAATACAGAAATGTTCTCACAACAAGAACGTAAATGTATTCTGTTGTGCAGAAAAAAACATCTGATGTTGGAGTGCACTTAAATACAGCACTGAGGAGAGTTGTAAGAGTTATTATAAGAGAATTGTACGTGATGAGAACTGAATATACATATATGACATATAGACATATATATTTATATACAGTATTCTGGAGCGACATTATAACCACTGACAGGTGAAGTTAATAACACTGATTATCTTGTTACGGGGGCTGCACAGTGGCGTAGTGGTTAGCACTTTCACCTTGCAGCTAGAAGGTCCCTGGTTCGCGTCCCGGCTTTCCCGGGATCTTTCTGCATGGAGTTTGCATGTTCTCCCTGTGCATGCGTGGGTTTTCTCCGGGTACTCCGGCTTCCTCCCACAGTCCAAAAATATGCTGAGGTTAATTGATCATTCTAAATTGCCCGTAGGTGTGAATGTGAGAGTGATTGTTTGTCTCTGTATGTAGCCCTGTGACAGACTGGTGACCTGTCCAGGGTGTCCCCTGCCTTCACCTGAGTCAGCTGGGATAGACTCCAGCCCCCCATGACCCTAGTGAGGATTAAGCGGTGTATAGATAATGGATGGATGGATGGATCTTGTTACGGTGGCTCCTTTCTGTCAAATAACATCAAATAATGACATTTTTTACAGATGTAAATACAGCAAAAATTGTGATTTTATTGTCAAACACTGAATGAATTATTATAAAAATACACATTTTTAATTTGGACATTATTTACAGTTTTGGCCTGTTTTTAATGCAGTCAAAATGGAAATTAATACAGTTTCCTCTGATTTTACTAGATATCTGTAATTTATCAAAATCTGTAAAATAACAGTTTAATGAATTATTTACCACTTTTAAATCCTTATTACACATAATTCTTCTTTCAAATAAGAGCAAATATCTGTAAAACATTGTAAAAGACTAAACAGTCATTTATAAAATAAAGATTTTTGATGTGAAAGTTATTTAGAATTTTGTTTATTTAATGGATAACATATAAGTTATCACAATTTTTCCTGTGATTTTAACAGGGAAAATCCTTCAAATAATAATTTTAAAATGTACCATTTTTCAAATAACAGTGAAATAGTGATAGTTTTGAGGATTTAAAGACAGCAAAAACTTTGTAATTTGCAATCAAGCTTTGAAAAAGAATGTGACATGGATATTATTCACAGTTTTGGCAGGTTTTTTTTGTGTTTTTAAAAAAAATAAATAAATAAAAATCGCAGTTAACGTCAATTTTTTTCCGTCTGTTTTAACCAAACAGGCAAAATTTGCAAAATGACAGTACATTGATGTAAAAGCACATCAAAAACAGTTTGTTGTGTTTTTATGTGAACATCCTGATCGACCCTCCTGATGTGTTTATTTAGCAGCACTTATCAGAATTACCAGATTTATTATTATTCCTCTAGTTGACCTGGAGGCATTTTTGTTTTCTGCTCAGTCGATGAGATAAAACAAGTCAGAGAGGAACAAACTGCATGTGTGTTTGTTTGTTTGTTTGTTTGTTTTTGTGTGTGTGTGTGTGTGTGTGTGTGTGTGTGTGTGTGTGTGTGTGTGTGTGGTTGTGGTTCATTTTGACACACACACACTAAAATTCTGTTGTGTGGGCGTAACCATGGGAACCTTTCTAAGGCAAATGGAGAGGGATTGTAGGATGAAAGCTGGAGAAGTTGAAGAGGTTACACTCTCTCTCTCACACACACACACACACACACACACACACACACACACACACACACACACACACACACACACACACACACACACACACACACACACACACACACACACACACACACACACAAGTGCACGTGGCAGCACAAATGAATTCCCAAACGCTTTCATAAATATATGCAGATGCACATGAACGCACCACGGTTCAGTTTTAGTCCGGCTGCTGCCCACACAGCCTCAGAAAAGAGCGTCTCCACTTCACAGCGTTATGTAACGGCTTGTTGTGTTGAACGCTGCCTGGTGTTCAGGAACGCTGCACGTTCAGCCAGAGCTGCTTTCCACAAAAGCTTCTCCTCAAGCATTCTGTTGCACACACTGATCTCTGAAAGCAGGTTTTTAGCAGAAGAGTTTGGCTCAAACTGCACTGGAAAAAATACACGTTTTTAACTGTGATGTTTTGAGTTGTTTACTGTTAATTTACAGATTTATTTGGTTAAATTACAGATAATATCTATCTGCCTGTCTGTCGGTTGTCTATCTATAGTCTAACTATCTATCTATCTATCTATAGTGTATCTACAGTCTAACTATCTATCTATCTATCTATAGCCTATCTATAGTCTATCTATCTATCTATCTATAGTCTATCTATAGTCTGTCTCTACACTGTAAATAATGTTTGTTTTTAACTGTGATTTTACAGATTTCCCTACTTTTGATAGTCACAGATAATATCTAATAAAATCACAGAAAAAAGCAATTTACAGGCACAACTGAACATAATATCATGATCAAAAATGTGTATTTTTACAAATAATAATTTGTTACAACATATGGCCATAAAATTACACTGTTTAATGTATTTAAAACAGAAAAAAGTATCATAATTTCACAGATATTTGCCATTATTTGAAAGAAAAAAATATGCATAAAGGATTGTTTTTCCTGTTTTGTTAAATTCTAAATAAAATCATGTAAAATCACAAAAACAAAATAACTAATTTACATGTTGACTGTAATTGAAAAAAAGGTCAAAACTGTAAATAATGTCCACATCAAAAACTGGTACTTTTAAGAAGAGTCATTTGTTCTTCTACAGTGTTTGACTATAAAATTTCACTGTTTACTGGATTTAAAGAAGGAAAAATATCAATATTTTACTCATTTTTGCTGTTTTTTAAAGTAAACAATTTATATAAGGGATTGAAAAATGCTAAATCGTTTTTTAAACTTATTTTTCATATATTCCCTATTTTATGAAATTACAGATAAGTAAGTAAAGCACTAAACAAATAAAACTTTTAATTTACACATTAACCATGAAAAAAGGACAAAAGTATTTTTAGCAAATAGTAATTTGCTCCTCTACAATATTTGATCGAGATTCCACAATTTTTCCTGAATTCAAATCAGCAAAAAAACATAATATTTTATAGATTCTTGCCATTATCTGGAAGAAAAGTGTGCATAAAAATACATTTTAAACTGTTTATCTACTGATTTTCCCTATTTTGTTGAATTAAAAATGAGCATTAATTTGCACATTAACTGTAAAAAAAAAAACTGGCTAAAACTGTAAAACGTCTCCAATAATGTCCAATCTTCCAATGCAGAATATACAGCACAGTCATAACAATACAGATCAATTATCACGGTGCAGAACAGTCCCCACGTAACAAAAAGTTTATTTTTAAAGATAATTATTTCTTGTACAAATATGTAACAGACTGATGATGAACAACACAACAGGTTTGCCAACATTTTTCTGTCCTGCAGGTGAAGTATAAAACCAACCAGAAACCAGAAGGTTCTACAGATCTGCCCAACCTGCTGCAGCTGGAACACGTTCTACACGCCAGCAAGCTCCAGAGCAACGTACGTCCACCAGCTTCACGTTACACAGTAAACATGGCTTCAGCCACATTCAGTACAGTAAAAAAATAAAAGCAGCTCATAACGTTGCTGTTTAATATGGCATAAAGCTGCAGCCTTCAAAATAAAAGTCTCAAAGAGGATTTTACAGGAGGGTCATCTCATCTCAAATCATCACATTTTTAGAACAGCTTCTCTCTGATTTGCATGAAATTTTTATAGTATAAAATATGGATATTTATAAAGGGAATTCCATAACTTTAGCTTGATGTATCAAATAAATTCTAAGATATTTATTTTGAAATATTACCCATGAAATATGATTTCATACACCCTTCAAAATAAAAATCGTAAATACTACTCTCAAATGCATGTCACTTTGGATAAAAGCATCTGCTGAATTAAGCTGTACAAATTGTGAACAGGATTATTTCGTCTGAAATAATTACATTTTTATCGTAATTTCTGCTTAATCATCTCTGGTTTACATTTAGAATTTTTTACAGCAGAAAATATGAATATTTTTAATGATATTCCTGAAATTTTGACTTAATACATCCAACACTTTCCAAGATATTTTCTTTTTTTTTTTTAATTCACCCTCTTTCAGCAAGTTTATTCTCACGTTGAATTTTGATTCTGTTTGATAAACAGTATCTCGGGAATTTTTAAAGATAAAAACCTGAAAATTGCTTGTTAAAGCACATGATGTTACTGGTTTAATAGACATAAAGCTGTACTCTTCAAAACAAAAGTCTTATATAGTATCATTCCATCTGAACAGTTTCTGCTCAACCACCTTTTACCTAAAATTTTTGTAGCATAGAATATCGATATTTATGAAGATATTTCAGGAGTTTTGTCCTGATATATCAAATACATTCTGATATTTATTCATAAAAATTGCCTGTTGACTCACTTTCAGCTGGTTTACTAGCACATTGAATTTCGAGTTTGTTTGAACAATATCTCAGAAACTGTTAAAGATAAAAACCTGAAAGTTTCTCAACAAAACACAAAGCATTAGTGTTTTACAAGATATAATTTCAGATATTTTGCACCCTTCAAAATAAAAGGCTTATATAGCTCATTCCATCTGAAATCAGCAAGTTTTTTATAGCATAAAAAGTATTTTTAGAAAGAAATTTCTGAAATTTTTACTTGGTATATCAAATACTTTTCGAGATTTAAAAAAAAATAAAATAAAAAAATTTCAAATCGATCCAACTGAGATTTTTTTTGTTTTAAGTTGAGTTTTTTTTAATGCATGTTGCTGTTATTGTGTTCATTTAAATCAGCAAAGTTTCTATTCAGGTGGAGTATAAGAAGAAGTACGAGCAGACCAAGGCTCAGTACCACATCGCTCTGGACACGGCCGAACAGCTCCACCACAAGGAGAATGCAGCGCTGCACAGCCAGGTAACGCTCGCTACGACGCCGGTTTATTTGGTGTTTTTGTGGCTTCTGTCGGCGGCGTGACGTGTGGATGATCTGGTCGTTTCAGGTGAAATACAGGGAGGAGTACGAGAGGAACAAGGGCCGCTCTCAGATGGAGTTTGCCGACACCCAGACGTACAAAGTTTCTAAAGAAGCTCAGAAGATGCAAAGTGAGGTACGACGCTGTTTATGTCCATTCAGGGTCAAAATGTCCACTCTAAATACTTTCACATCTCCTGGCCTCTTAACATTCTTAAAATGTAAAATAATGGAGATTTTTACATCTTTTAGCCTCTGAACACACTTGAAATGAGTGAAAACCGAACATTTTCATCTCTTTTGGCCTTAAAATATTGATATTCAGATGTTATTTACATCTTTTGGCCTCTAAACATCCTTTAAAAAATAAAAATTGGAGATTTTTACGTCTTCTGGCCTCGAAGCACCCTTAAAATTTTAAATTCTGGTGGTTTTTAAAGGCCAGAAGGTCTGAAAATGTCAATATTTGACTCATTTTACAGACATTAAAGTAAAAATACTCCATTATAAGTTAAAGTCCTGCATGAAGTACAGCTTTTTACTTTGTTGTTCTGGTGTTTTTACTGAAATAAAGGATGTGATTTTCTTCTTTCTGCTGCTGGTTCTTCAGAAGGAGTATCGGAGGGACTTTGAGCAACAGATGAAGGGAAAAGCTCTGCTGGATGTGGACCAAACTCCTGGATATCTAACGGCTCGACATGCCGGCAGCCTGATCAGCGAGGTGACAAATTATTCACTTCACTTACTGGGTCTGAGCTGAGGTTTACACAAGAGGGGAAAAGATCCAGGATTTAATTCTTACTGGATTTATTAGAGGTCAGGAGCTAAGAATGACTTTATTTAGCTAATTTATAGGATGTTTAGCAGCTAGAAGGTATAAAAATGTCAATGTTTCATTCATTTTAAGGGTCTTTAGTGGTCAGACCATGTAAAAATCTCCATTATTTTACATTTTAAGGATTTTTAGAGGCCAGGAGATGTTAAAGAGTCCAGTATTTTACATGTTCAGGGTCTTCTAGAGGCAAGACATTTTTAATGATTTTTAGAGGTCACAGCAGTTAAAGTGTCAACGTTTTACTCATTTTAAGGATATTTAGAGGCCAGAAGAGATATCAGCATCAATATTCTGCGAATTTCAAGAATGTCAAGCAATTGGACGATTCATTTTAGACACGTCTGGAGTGATTTGGGACTTTTAAAACAGATTTTGAGTCATTCTTGACAAATGTAAGTAATTTTGAATCAATTCTAAATCATTCTGGACAGATTTTAGTCACGTCAAACATGTTTTGAGTCATTTCGGAAAGTTTTTTAGTCTTTTTAAACAGATTTTGAGTAATTTTGGACTAAATTTGAGTCCCTTTGGATAAATTCAGAATCATTCTGGACAGATTTTCCTCATGTTGGACGTATTTTGAGTCATTTTACACTTTTTTTGTCTTTTTAAACAGATTTGGAGTGATTTTGAACAGCTTTATAGTGGTTTAAACAGATATGTAGTTATTCTAGACAGTTTTTTAGTCTTTGTAAACAAATATAGAGTCATTTTAAATAGATTTATAGTCTTTTAAACAGATTTGGAGTCATATTAAACAGATTTATAGCCATTTTCCACAAGTTTTTTAATCTTTTAAACTAAACTTGTGTGTCTTTGAATTAAATTTGAGCCGTTTTTGACCTTTTCTAGGTTTAGTCTTGCCTCATTACACAGCTGTGGTCTCCATGTGTCTCTGCAGAAGCAGTACAGGAAGGACCTGGAGCAGCAGGTGAAGGGGCGGGGCTTATCTGGCGTGGGGCTGGAGGAGACACCTGAGCTGCTGAGGGTCAGAAAAGCCAATCAGATCCTGAACCAGGTAAAACTCACACCATCCACACATTTAGAGAGTGCAGGCGGCCGGACGCAGTGTGTGTTTGTGTGTGCAGAAGGAATACCGCCGCGACCTGGAGAGGGACGTGGTTGGAAAAGGGATGGAGCTGAGCGCCGACGTCCTGGAGATCCAGAGAGCCAAGAGAGCCTCAGAGATCCAGAGCCAGGTACCAGCAGTCAGGACGGTTTTTCAAACTTTTTGGAGTCATTTTGGACAAACTGTTAGTAATTCTGAACAAATTCTGAATCATTCTGGACAGATTTTAGTTGCTTTGGACATGTTTTGAATTATTTTGAACAATGGTTTTTAGTCATTTTAAATAGATTTTGAGGCATTTTGGACAATTTTGAGTCATTTTTAACAAATCCTGAATCATTCTGGACAGGTTTTAGTCATATTGGACATGCTTTGAGTCATTTTGGAAAATGTTTTATTCATTTTGGACAAAATTTTAATCATTTTGCACGTTTTTAAATATTGTGGGCAATTTTGGACACTTATTGAAGCTTTATAGACACATTTTTAAGTCATTTTAAATAGATTTTAATCATTATTAAAATCAAGATTTTAATGTTGGATATGCTTTCAGTCATTTTGAACAGTTTTTAAATCAACTGGACAATTTTTTGACATTGTGGACATTTTTTTTGTCATTTTAAACAAAATCTGAGTCATGTTGGATTATTTTTTATTAATTTTAGAAAAAATTAACTTTATTGATTGATTCTAGACCGATTTAGTCCTGTTGGACTTGTTTTGAATCATTTTCCAAAGTTTTGGAATCATTTTGGACATGTTTTCAGTCTTTTTAAACAGATTTTGAGCCATTCTGGAAAATTCTTGAATGATGGTGAACAAATTTCAGTCATGTTGGACATGTTCGAAATCATTCGTGGACAGTTTTGCATCACTGATCATAATCTTGAGGCACAAAAGCAGTAAAATCTGTGTTAGTCTTGGTTATTTTCTTGGTAACTATGAAAACAACACCTGCCCTGGTTTCCATAGCAACGTACACCGTACATCTACCATCCATCAGGCTGACGGTTTGTGTTTGTGTATCTCAGAGGTCCTACAGACAGACGGAGCAGCTGAGAGAAAACTCGTACGGGACGCTGACCGACACTCCAGAGCTGCTGCATGCCTCCTACCTCAAAGACGTCTACAGCCAGGTGTGTGTGCAGTAAATATACTTCTGAAGTACTACAGATGTACACAAAGTACTACAGGCTGACCTCGTATTACCTGCAAGTCTGCAGTTATAACAAAAATAGACTGTAAGTTGTGAAAAGCAGACTGTAAAACCTGAAAACAGACCATAAAGCAAGTAGTAGTAGTAGTGTTAGTAGTGGTGGTAGAGATAGTAGTAGTAATAGTTGAGTCTGTAGTACTTCCTGTTTGTGTCTGTAGAAGAAGTATAAGTCTGCAGTACTCCCTGTTTGTGTCCGTAGAAGAAGTATAAGTGTGCAGTACTTCCTGTTTGTGTCTGTAGAAGAAGTATAAGTCTGCAGTACTTCCTGTTTGTGTCCGTAGAAGAAGTATAAATCTGCAGTACTTCTTCTTTGTGTCCGTAGAAGAAGTATAAGTCTGCAGTACTTCTTCTTTGTGTCCGTAGAAGAAGTATAAGTCTGCAGTACTTCTTCTTTGTGTCCGTAGAAGAAGTATAAATCTGCAGGACTTCCTGTTTGTGTCCGTAGAAGAAGTGTAAGTCCGCAGTACTTCCTGTTTGTGTCTGTAGAAGTATAAGTCTGCAGTACTTCTTCTTTGTGTCCGTAGAAGTATAAGTCTGCAGTACTTAATGTTTGTGTCCGTAGAAGAAGTATAAGTCTGCAGTACTTCCTGTTTGTGTCCGTAGAAGAAGTATAAGGACGAGGCGGAGCGTCTGAAGGGAAGCTACCGTCTGGTTTCAGAGACTCCAGAGATGGAGAGAGTCCGAGCCAACCAGAGACACATCAGTTCTGTGAGTTTCAAGTCCATTTTCAGTACTTTTGTTACACTGCTAACGGGACTAAAGTACTAGTAAAGTACTGTTAAAGTACTGTTAAAGTAGCCCTCTGTCGCCCCCTAGCTGCGCTACTGCTGGGACTCCAAGCTGATGAAGGGACTCATGTCTTCGGTAACGGAGACGCCAGAGATCGTCCTTGCCAGAGAAAACGCCAAGAAGATCAGCGACGTACGTTTACATCTCTGAGGCTTTCATGTAGTAGGAGTAGTAATAGTACTAAAAGTAGGAGTAGTAGTAGTAGATATAGGAGTAGTAGAAATAGTAGAAGTAGTAGTAGAAATAGTAGTTACCAAGAAGATCAGCGACGTACGTTTACATCTCTGAGGCTTTCATGTAGTAGGAGTAGTAGTAGTACTAAAAGTAGGAGTAGTAGTAGTAGATATAGGAGTAGTAGAAATAGTAGAAGTAGTAGTAGAAATAGTAGTTACCAAGAAGATCAGCGACGTACATTTACATCACTGAGGTTTTCGTGTAGTAGTAGTAGTAGTGCTAGAAGTAGTAGTAGTAGTAATGGTAGGAGTAGTAGTAGTACTAGTAGATGTAGTAGTTGTAGGAGTAGTAGTCACCAAGAAGATCAGCAACGTACGTTTACATCAGTCACATTTTCACACAGTAGGAGTAGTTGTAGTAGTACTAGAAGTAATAGGAGTAGTAGTACTAGTAGTAGGCGCAGTACTAGAAGATGTAGTAGTAGTAGTAGGACCTGTAACTGTAGTAGTCGTAGAAGTAGTTGTAATAGTATTAGTTGTGTTAGTAGCGGTTGTCGTAGTAGTGGTAAGAGTTGTAATAGTAGCAGTCTTAGTTGTAGTAGTGGTAGCAGTTGTAGTAGTAATGCTATTACTACTAATGCTAGTAGTATTACTCTGACAGAAAGGTATGAAGATGCACCGAGTGGCTTCTTCTGTTTAATTTCAATAATATTTTCTACCACTTTTAGTAATAAAACTATAGAATGTGTTTTTCTTAAAAGTGTTTGTATCTCCAGAAATGTTCAATAAGTAACTAAAGTCTGGTCCTGGTTCTGATTCTGGTTCTGGTCAGGTTCAGTACAGGGAGGAAGTGGGTCGAGGCACCGCCGTCATGGACACACCGGAGCTGGAACGAGTCCGACGGAACCAGGAGAACATCAGCGCAGTGAGTGCAGTAAAAGTACAAGATGAAAATACCACAGGATAGAAGTACTCACTGCTGTATACATTTATTTACGTAAAACTTGACTATTTTATCTGGTTATACTACAAGTTTAGCATCTTATTTATTTCCATTGTTTGTCATTTGTTGTACAAGTACTTTGTAACTTTGTTTTAAAAACGTGATGTACAAATACTGTTATTATTTGTAGTAGTTGTTGCAGTAGTGATAATAAGTGCAGTAGTAGTACTAGTAATAGTTCATACATCACATACTTTCTGAGATAAGTTTTTAAAAACTGCCTGTCGACCCACTTACAGAAGGTATTTTTGTTGTTTGAATACACAGAATACTTCACAGTATGAAGTACTTGGTCACATAAACGCTTCCCGTCTTCCAACCAGGTCAAGTACAAGCAGAGTACTGTAAAGTCCAGCAGCCTCGGAGTGACTCCAGAACTGGAGAGAGTTCGACAAAACCAGGACAACATCAGCTCGGCAAGATACACACACTTTTATTACTATTTCTGCCACAAAACACACTTCAAGTGTGTGTAACTGAATTTAATACAAGTACCACATTAGAAAGTGTAAATGGAGTCATAGCAGTAGTAATACTAGTAATAGTAGTGGTAGTAGTAGGAGTTGTAATAGTGGTAGTAGTACTAGTATTAGTAGTGGTAGTAAGAGTTGTAACAGTCATAGTTGTAGTAGTCGTGGTAGTAGTAGTTGTAATAGTAGTAGTCAGAGTAGTTCTTTCTCAGAGTGTTTACGTCTGTCTTCAGTGTCGTCATGGCGATACTCTGTTGATTTGTGTCTGTCTGTGATCTTGTCGACCCGTCGCCGTGGTAACAGGTGAAGTACCGGCGCGGCCTGCAGGAGCTGAGGGGGCGGAGCTGCACCGAGCTGGATACACCTGAGTACAGGCGTGTCAGGAAGTCGCAGGACTCGGTCTCCATGGTAGCGGCTGCCTGCTGGTTGCCGTGGAGGAGCTAACACGAATGACATGGATACTAACCACCGTCACCGGGGCAACGTGGAGGATGGAGCTGTGTGTGTGTTTATGTTTGTGTGCGTGTTTGTGTGTGTGTTAATTTTCAGTTTTTCTACTTTTCACCTCTGAGCTTAACATTTAAATATTTTACTTTTTAAAAAATCACCAAAATTACAAAATTTATTATAATCAGAGACTATAAAAACAGAAAAAATCCCCAGATGTTCTTCTTTCCAACGGTCCTTGAATAAACCATGTGTGACTAAGACGTTTCTTTTGAAAATTAGCTAAATCTGAGCTTAAAATCATGGTATTTAGTGAAAACAGTTCATGTCTCATTTAAATAATTTGAGAAAAGCAGCTCAAAGGCGCCACCTGCTGGACTGTAAGCGTGTCAACTACTCAACAAAATTAACTCCCTGATTCCCAGAACCCAGCAGCAGGTTCGATAAATGTATCATCTATTAAAAAAAAAGAAAATCACCAAAATTACAACATTAATCATTATTCTAAAGTTCCTAAAATTTGTCGAAATTGAAATTTGATGAAATCCGTCCAAAATGTCTGAAGTTTATCCAAAATGACAGAAAAAAGTCTAAAATGACTCAAATGTGTCCAAAATAAAGTCAAATTGTGTCCTTATTGACTACAACATTCTCAAAGTGAGCCTAAAATGACATAAATCTGGTCAAAAAGTATTTTTCAAAATGTCCAAAATGGCTAAAACTTATCCAAAATTCCTAAAATGTGTCAAAAAATTTGGTGAAAATTGTCCAACATGATCTAAGTGAGTGAGACATGATAAAAACAGAAAAATTCTCCATATTTTCCCCTTTCCAACGGTCCTTGAATGAAGCATGTGTGACCAAGAGGTTTTTGAGGAAAATTAACTAAATCTGAGCGTAAATCACAATGTTTAGTTAAAATGACTTCATGACTCATTAAATAATTTTCCAAAAGCAGCTCAAAGGCGCCACCTGCTGGACTGCATCATGTCCTACATTCACCTAACCGTCTCACCGTGGGAATGTGAGTGAGTTTGTGCCGTGCGTTAACGAATAAAAACTTTTAAACACTTCCTGTGTGTGTTTTATTTGCTCGCTGGCCAGATGCACCCTGAGCTGAATGACTGTTGGTCTAAACTCTCATCATCGGTGGAAAAACGACCAATCGACCTCTTTGTCGTGACTTTTCCACAGGCCAAGTACCACGAGGACTTTGAGCGAGCTCGCGGCCGAGGCTTTACGCCAGGATTGGACGACCCCAGCATGGAGCGCTACCAGAGGGCCAATCAGATGATGGGGGAGGCGGCCTACAGCAAAGGGATCCACCCCCAGGCCATGGAGATGGACCGACGGCCAGGAGGCATCATCGTAGGTCAGTCAATGGATTTCATATCATGCTTTTAAAATGCAACAGATTCAACTTTCCAACCTTTCTGGCTTCTTTCTGACAGCTGGTTTACGTTTCAGACGTCTGTGAGTTGTTAACAGATCCACGGAATACGGATTTTTCCCTCTAAACTTTCAATCTTTCAGCAAAAATCAAAGATAAAAGTAGATCTTCGTGTTCTAACCGGATGTGAAACGTCCGGATGTGACCTGCAACAGTAACTCTGGGTCTGACCTACTTTATATCCAGAGTTGTTTTGTTTGTTTTGTGGAAAATCAGATGACTCTTTCTGTTTTTACAGTTTCTGGCTCTGATCAATGGTGTAATGTTGGTAAAGACATACTGAAATGTTTTCTGCTGCTCATAAAAAAAAGCAGATTTCAAGCTTTTTTCATTCACTGGTTTATTCTGACTGTGATGATGTGAAGCTTTTAATGTTTTCAGCAGATCCAGGTTCCAGCTTCTACAGTTTTTTTAAAAATCTGTTTTGGTTTCTAAATTTAATCTTTTACGTGAATTCACTGCTCTGGTCTAATTTACACCCATCAGGTGTAACATTCTGACCACTGACAGGTGAAGTGAATAACTGATTATGTCTTCATCATGGCTCCTGTTGGTTGGTTGGATGGTTGGATGGCAGTAAGGGAACATTTTGTCCTCAAAGTTGTTGTTAGAAGTAGGAAAAATGGGCAGATGTAAGGATTTGAGGGAATTTGACAAGACGACTGGGCCACAGCATCTCCAGAAACCCCACCTCACAACTTCCAGGGGTCTAGTGGAGTCCAGATACCACCTTCAGGGGTCTAGTGGAGTCCAGATACCACCTTCAGGGTCTAGTGGAGTCCAGATACCACCTTCAGGGTCTAGTGGAGTCCAGATACCACCTTCAGGGGTCTAGTGGAGTCCAGATACCACCTTCAGGGGTCTAGTGGAGTCCAGATACCACCTCCAGGGTCTAGTAGAGTCCAGATACCACCTTCAGGGGTCTAGTGGAGTCCGTTAGATGGGTCAGGAACCAACACAACCTTAGGCAGGTGGTCATAATGTTGTGTCTGATTGGTTTATATCTACTCAGTCTGTTCACATAAAGGTTATTTTATTCTCAGTCCTTGTAAATATAACTAGCGTTTCTGCGTCCTTTCTGAAGACCTGAAGGTGTGGAGGACAGATCCAGGCTCCATCTTTGACTTTGACCCTCTTGAGGACAACATTCAGTCCAAGAGTCTGCGCAGGATGTCTGGTAGTCCATCTGAACCCTCTCCGACTGTTAGATTAACCATTAAGACCTACCACTGTGCACCAGGACATATTGTTGCATTTTTACATCCTGTAGTGCCATTTTTTGGAGTATTTTTATTTGCTTCACATCAATATAACCCTTATATAACACGTTTTGCATATTTTACTAAAGAAAAAACTTTCTCAGTAATCAGTGACAAAGACTTAATTATTCAAACAGATTTTTCTGCATGTCTGGGATTTTGTTGGACCAACAACAGCTCACTGAGCTTTTTGGAGACTTGCAATTGATCAGCAACAAGCTGAAGAACATCTGCATGAGCTGTTCTTGGTTTCTAGGGTGTTAGAACGCTCTAGAATGTGGTGGAGTTACCAGGACCATCTCCAACAGATAGAACCTACATTTTCTCAAAGATTTAGCATGGATTTCAAGGGTATTATCATCTGCATATATCTCATGTTGTCCTCAAACCGTGACAGACTATTATATAATGTCACTTCCGGCCAGAAAAACCATCTGGTCCAATAAAAAGTCACTACAAATATAACTGGCAGAGCTGTGAATAATTCAGGGCTTCGCTTTAGGATGCACACATAAGTTAGTTAGTTGGGTCAATTTAGTGCTGTTTTTTTATTTTTTTATTTATTTTTACTTTTTAATGGAATTTGTAGACCTGAAAACGACAGATTATCACCAGACTTAAACAGAAAAAGGAAGACAAACTTGCACACATTCGGGTTTGACACGTTTGTGAATTCTAACACATTTGCTGTATTTTTAAACTGGACATGCGTGTGTCATAAATGTTGTCTGAAAACAGCTGAAATAGAAGATAAAGGTGTATCTGTCCCTGTTCTCATTCGATGGATTCCTCACTGTCTTCTTGTGATTTCTCATCTCTTCTTCTTGTTTCCCCTCTGTGCTGTGATTGTTTCCGTCCTGTGCTGCCACCTGGTGGCGGCCGGCTGTCAGAGCGAGCCGACCGCCAGCTGAGCAGGCAGCAGTCGCAGCAGTCCGTCAGCTCGCTGACCTCCGACCTCTGGGATCGCAGCAGCGCAGAAACCCCCGGTACCTTTACCCACTAATCTTTGTTGTCCACAGCGGGGTGAAAGTGTTGGACGGACACGTGCTGCTTGTTTCCTGTCTCCAGTCCACAGATCAAACCAGACTAACTCACTGTCTCCCTGCAGGTTTGTGCATGAAGCTCACAGTGTTTTCTGCTGTTTAACGGCTCACGTCTGAAATCGTCCTTTAAATTCACAGCAGAGGAGAGTCAAACCGTTGGATCAGACTTTACAGGCTGACTGATGCTGTCTTTGTCCTGCTGTCCAGCTCCTGTCCTCCCTGGAGCGTACCATCAGGGTGTCCAGATGCAGCAGCAGCAGCAGTATCACGGCTACATGCACCAGACCAGCATGTCGTCCGTCAGATCTGTCACCTCACCGCCACACTCAGCCACCATGGTACGCCCTGCTGTCCTCATGTCTCTGTGTGTCTCTGTGTGTCTCTGTGTGTCTCTGCGTGTCTCTGCGTGTCTCTGTGTGTCTCTGCATGTCTCTGCATGTCTCTGCGTGTGTCTGTGTGTGTCTCTGTGTGTCTCTGTGTGTGTCTCTGTGTGTCTCTGTATGTCTCTCCGTGTCTCTGTGTGTCTCTGCATGTCTCTGCGTGTCTCTGTGTGTCTCTGCATGTCTCTGCGTGTCTCTGTGTGTCTCTGCATGTCTCTGCGTGTCTCTGTATGTCTCTGCATGTCTCTGCGTGTGTCTCTGTGTGTCTCTGTGTGTGTCTCTGTGTGTCTCTGTGTGTCTCTGCATGTCTCTGTGTGTGTCTCTGTGTGTCTCTGCGTGTCTCTGCGTGTCTCTGCGTGTCTCTGTGTGTCTCTGCATGTATCTGCATGTCTCTGCGTGTGTCTGTGTGTGTCTCTGTGTGTCTCTGTGTGTGTCTCTGTGTGTCTCTGTGTGTCTCTGTATGTCTCTCCGTGTCTCTGTGTGTCTCTGCATGTCTCTGTGTGTCTCTGCATGTCTCTTTGCATCTTTTCTTGTCTCTTTGTGTCTTTTTATTTTGGTTTCTTCATGTGTCTTCCTGTCTCTTTGTGTCTCTTTGCATCTTTTCTTGTCTCTTTGTGTCTTTTTATTTTGGTTTCTTCGTGTCTCTTCGTGTCTCTGTGCAGCGGGTTTACCGGGCGCTGTACGACTACGCGGCTCAGGATCACGACGAGGTCTCGTTCAGGGACGGCGACGTCATCATCAACGCTCAGCCGATCGACGAGGGCTGGATGTACGGCACCGTGCAGAGGACCGGCAAGTCCGGGATGCTGCCGGCAAACTACGTGGAGTGTTGCAACTAAAGCAGCAAGAGAGAAGAAGAAGAAGTATACAGGAAAACATCCACCCGCAGTGTTACAGCAGCAGATGTTGGTGATGTTCTTTGCATTTCAGGGTTCATTCATGTATTTGAGGTTTTCTCTGCCACTGGAAAACTGGAAATATGCAGATAAGATTCAGTGGCACAAGAAGTTTTATTCGTGAATTATAAAGAGCTCATGTTCTGCACAGTTACAGGTTTATGATCATATTTTTGGGATCAGTGAGAATATCTTTACGTGCTTTAATGTTAAAAAACACACATTGTTCCTCTCATTCTGTACATTACTAAAGCACAACTTCTGTCTGAAATGCTCCGTTTTAATTTCCGTTCTTCTCTGATTGGTCAGCTGCATGAGGAAGTTGTAAATGTTGGTTAGACCAAGCACAAAGAGACACAAAATGACCACAAAGAGACACAAAATGACCACAAAGAGATGCAAAATGACCACAAAGCGATGCAAAATGACCACAGAAACACACAAAAAGACCACAAAGAGACGCAAAGCAAACACAAAGAGATGCAAAACGACCACAAAGAGACGCAAAATGACCACAAAGAGACACAAAATGACCACAAAAAACACAAAAAGACCATGAAGAGACAAAATGACCACAAAGAGACACAAACAGGTTTAATGCAAATATGCAACATGGTGATGTAGGTAAGTTACGGACGATAAACCTGGACTTAAAACGAAGCATTTCATTCTTCTAAGGAGCTCCTTTGTTGGACTTTCTAAGTTTTCAGACCTTCTACATGCACAGAAAAGCAGCTACACGAAGGAAAGTTGAAAAATCCCCGCGCAAAAAAAAAGCAGAATATGGGCTCTTTAAAAGCAGAAAATGATGTCAAATGTTTTAACAGTTAATATTAATTTCTGGCAACAATCCCATGCAGAAAAATCCACCAGAAAGGAGAGAGAAATGCATGTAGAGGGAAGGCTGTGGTTTGATTAGAGGCATTTTAACTTCTAACAGACAGGCTTGTTTCTTCTTCTTTTGCTGATGCTGAAAGGCATTTTTCCATGTAATTCTTCACCACAAAATAAGAACTGGAATGCACTGAACATCACAGGCCGGTGGTATCAGGTCATGACTGATCTGAGGGAGATTTTCTTACCTAAAGGTGGATGTGAAGGAGAGGAGAGCCGGATAAAGAGAGAAAACAAGCATGCTGTTGATAACTTAGAACAAAATTTACAGCTAGAGGAGGGACGGGTGCATGAAGAAAGAAGGAAGTCATGAAAAATAGGAATTAAACATACAGTAAAGTGAAAGCAAAATAGAAACTTTGGAAAAGTTATTTTTCTTACAACAGCTTCCATGAAAAAAACATTTAACAGGTATTTTCCATGTATGTTTATTCCCCTGAGCTCTAGAAAGTTTTAACCCTCGTGTCGTCCTACTGGTCAAAATTGACCCGTTTTAAAGTTTGAAAATGTGGAGAAAAAAAATCTATTTTACAGTGAAACTTCTGATGTCCACATTTTCAACATTTTTGGGAAATTTTTGAACATTTTTTGATGGGGAAAAAAAGAAATGTTAAAAATGTATTTTAAGAACATTCACACAAAAAATCAACCAAAATCCAGCAAATTTCACTGGATTTTGGTTGATTTTTATGTGGATGTTCTTAAAGAAAATATTAGAAGTTTTACTGATATATATGGAATCACTTTAGCTATTTTTAGGATTTTTTTGGAAGATTTTTGCTCATTTTTTGAAAATATTTACAAGATTTTTCTTGCCAAATTTGGGGGATTTTTTTGCTGAATTTTTGGATTTTTTTCAGACAAGGAAACAATATTTTTTGGTGCCCGTAAATGAGGACAACGGGAGGGTTAAAAACACATGCTGCCGTCACAAATCCTCTCTAGAGCACCACATGTGGATGCTGTTTTATAAATGCAGACCCAATGGCAGGAACTCAGTGCAGCGTGATTATGTTCTCTGGATGTTCTCCTGCTGGAATGTTCCTCGTCTTCAAGCTCTGCAGACTGAGAGTCGTCTTGTCTGACAGTATTTTGGTTCATCCACAGATATTCATGGTTCATCTATAAATGTCATCTCCCCTTGCAGCCTCATGCAGCCCTAAATCATCACACTCCCGCATCCAGCTTCACTGTCAGGAGTATGTATTCACTGTGGTATTTCTAGACACATAAAGACCACAGAGACACACAAACGGACCGGAAAGAGACAAAAAATTACCGCAAAACATGAGTAATTACCATAAAGAGATGCAAAATGACCAGAAAGAGACAAAAAATGACCACAAAGCACGAAAAATGACTGCAAAGAGACACAAAATAACCACAAAGTTACACAACATGCCTTCATGCTTCACTGTCAGGAGCATGCATTGTATTTCCATCCATGTTTACACCAAAATGCTGATCTCATCTGGCTAAAGAATGCACTCCCAACATCCATCAGGCTCCTTTTCATGTTCTTCAGCAAAGGTTTGCACCATACAGATAGCAAAGGTGTTTTTTTTGTCATATGTCATAGAGGTTGATGTCCTGAAGCAGCTGTTTTTACAGCTGGATGGTGGAAGTAGTTCACTGTCTGGAGTCATTTTAGGAGGAGCAGCAATGATTAGTGGAACTATGACTCCTCTAGACCTCCTGATTAATGCCGACACTGGGTTTTAGTTGATCTTCCTGGAGCCTTTCCCATCTTTGTGAGGTCTTATAATCAGATTTTTCAGTTCCATTTCTTTTCCATGTGGAGCCACGATGAAGACATGAAGATAGAAACAGCCCACAGGTTTAAAATGGAGAAAGTTCTGCTGTTCTCAACTCAGTTTAGAACCATGTTCACGCAGTGGATTCATTTTTTTTGCACTGTCTACTTTGGGGCCTAAATCTTTAGTCTTTCTGAAGTGTTGTTTTTGGTTGTTAATTTAGAAATAATACACTTAAGAGCTTGATTTTGGTCTTTTTTTCATGGGATTTGTTGACAATAAGAAACCTGCAGAACATGACGTGCTTTCTGCCTCTAGGAGACGAGCTGCAGAATGAGGAGGAAATAGGAAAATTCTGTTTCTTCTTGGAACTGATACAACCAAAGGAAGGACGAGTGGAGGAATAAAAGACAATAACGAGCTAACAGATCTCTGGAGTTTAATCATTTATTTATCCTGAGTTTTAATCCATGTTCAGGTTGAGTGTTGTTTAGTTTTCTGAACGACAGGAAGACCACAGCTTCAGTTTTAAACAGCAGCACTAACCTCCGTGTTTGTGAAGGACTTCTACTAATGCACTGTGTTTTTCTGTTCCTCGTATCAAGTGTGTCCTTTATTTTTGATTTTTTTTTTTCGCTATGAATAAAAAAGTTGTGTGCTGTCCAGAATACTTAACCTTCCTGTCGTCCTGTGGGTCCAAATTGACCCGTTTTAAAGTTTGAAAATGTGGGGGAAAAATCTATTTTCACAGTGAAACTTCCGATGTCCACATTTTCAACATTTTTGAGAAATCTTTGAACATTTTTTGATGGGGAAAAAAAATGTTAAAAATGTTTCTTAAGAACATTCACAAAACAATCAACCAAAATCCAGAGAATTTCACTGGATTTTGGTTGATTTTTATGTGAATGTTCTTAAAGAAAATATTAGAAGTTTTACTGATATATATGGAATCACTTTAGATATTTTTAGGATTTTTTTTGGAAGATTTTTACTCATTTATTTGAAAATATTTACAAGAATTTTCTTCCTGAAGGTTTTGCAAATTTTCAGACATTTTTTTGCTGAATTTTTGAATTTTTTTTCAGACTCAGAAACAATATTTGGGGCTGCACAGTGGTGTAGTGGTTAGCACTTTCACCTTGCAGCTAGAAGATCCCTGGTTCGCGTCCCGGCTTTCCCGGGATCTTTCTGCATGGAGTTTGCATGTTCTCCCTGTGCATGTGTGGGTTTTCTCCGGGTACTCCGGCTTCCTCCCACAGTCCAAAAATATGCTGAGGTTAATTGATGATTCTAAATTGCCCGTAGGTGTGAATGTGAGAGTGATTGTTTGTCTTTGTATGTAGCCCTGTGACAGACTGGTGACCTGTCTAGGGTGTCCCCTGCCTTCACCTGAGTCAGCTGGGATAGACTCCAGCCCCCCCATGACCCTAGTGAGGATTAAGTAGTGTCTAGATAATGGATGGATGGATGGAAACAGTATTTTTTGGTGCCCATAAATGAAGACAACAGGAGGGTTAACCATCAGTGAGCAGAAAGCCTGGACTGAATCCTGAACAGACTGTGTGAGAACGTGAGATTTCTGTGACACTATTTTGATACTCGGGCTCCCGTCTGTGTTTTTTGGGAAGATTTATTTTCCTCTTTTGCTCGTCTGTACCCAGTAAGTTGTGTTTTTAGGGTTTGTGGTCTTGCCGTGTGGATTGCATCCCGGTCATGTACTGAATAAAACCTTCACTCAGCCATGATTTGTCATTTAGCTGCAGAGCATTTTGTATTTTGTATGTGTGATTTCATGAATACTAGATGCAATAGAATTTATTTACTCAATATTCACGTGTTGATTTTGGAAAATTTATAAATCCTTTTTTTGTTCACGCATTGAGGATTTTTTTTGCTTCTAATGTCACCCCTGTAAAGTTTTTTGTTTTTTCATATGTAGTCTGTATGTTTTCACAGGTTATACTAAATTTATTTACACATTGAAATTATATCAATCAGTTCTGTTACTTTGCCATATGATAATTGCAGTGTGTTACATGTGAGACAAATAAAAACAAATCAGCTGTTTCTGGAAACTTCTTTTTCTTTTATTTACACAAAACATGCATAAATGCTGTCATTAATACTTCATATTCTGTAAGTAAATAAGGATTCACATATTTAATAATTGCTTATATACAGAGTCATTGTGTATGGAATCACAGGAGTGCCACAATAAAATATAAATAAATAAATAAATAAGGAAATAAATATGTAAATATAAAGAGAAATAAATAAATAAATGTGGAAATATAAAAATAAATAAATAAGGAAATAAATGTGGAAATATAAAGAGAAATAAATGTGGAGATATAAAGAGAAATAAATGTGGAGATATAAAGAGAAATAAATAAATGTGGAAATATAAAGAGAAATAAATAAATAAATAAATAAAAAGGAAAATTTTGTCTTTGCTTTTCCCTTTTCTCTTTTTTTTCGATTTTGTCATTGTCTTTTCCGTTTTGCATTTGCCTTTTCCTTTTGGCACTCCTCAGTCCACCAAGTAAAAATAAAGACAATATAGACTCTGCTTTCACTTGGTGGACTGAGCTGTCAATCAAATGGCTCTGGGCGGGGCTTTCTGTCCAGGTGGGTAGTCGTACCTGATCACAGGATTCCTGCCTGACGGCAGCTCCTAGCACGGCTGAAGTCAAGTGATGGCACCGTGGCGCTTCTGCTGATTCTACCAGCAGACACTGAAAGGGCTCTGATAGTTCAGTAAGTTAATGTTTATTTTCTTATTGGTGCCAGTTTTAATGCACTTCATATACACCTGTAGTGTCAGATATAATGTGTTCCATACACTCCGGATGTCGATGGAGTTTATTTGTGTGTGTGTTGACCAGAGAAGAGAGTTAGCATCCAGTAAATATTAGCTTTAATGTGAATTAGCGATGCTAACCGAGCTAGCTGCTCAGTAGTAGCCTGATTAAAGCTAACGTAGCATTAAGCCAACGTAGCATTAAGCTAACGATGTTTGTGTTGTGTTTCATGTAAACAGCTGAAGTGTGTTGTGTCAGTGTAATGTGGTACATTTAGTTAATAAAACTGTTCATGGAGACGCTGGTTCACATTAATGTAACGTTTAGAAAACCTAAATGTAATTAAAACAGTAAGGTTAAGGTTCTGTGTTGTCAGTAGTCCTGAATATCTGCTGAGTCTCTTAAGTTAAACTGGAGAAAACAGTAAATCTGCTGTCTAGTCGTTAACATTGTTTAATGACTGATTCACATGTTGTAGTACGTATTCCTGCAGTGCAGACTGGAAAAATAAACTCCCAGAATATGATCAAAGTAATGATGAACAGTAGTAGTAGTTTAATGTTCCAGCAGTTGGACTGAAAGAACCTTGTAGATCTTTTTCTCACTGTTAGTCTTTTCCTTCCAGTCTTGGTCTGGATCATTGGGAACATCTAGTCTGATGGACTGAGAGCTCCAGAGAACATGAACATCCAGCTGTGGTTGTCTGAAGAGTCTTTTGTCCTTCATCATTGTGAGGAAGAGCAGCACTGATGTCCTCCTCATCCTTCCAGTAATAACAATAGTGCTGCAGATTCAGCTCCTCTCTTCATAATACAACTTGTCTTGTGACTGTTCAGTATTTACACTTCACTGTCAGCAACACATTGTTTATTTCATCCATTTATTACATGTGTTTACACATCTTTACAGTTCACAATTGTTAAATAATGTAGTTTTTAAATGTGCAATAAAGGTAATAATGAAGCTCCTGCCCTGAATGTGTTGATGTTTTAATGCTGCATATCTGCTATAAATAACATGGACTTTTTATATTGTATTTCTGCTCCAACAGTAGAGATGAAGTTAAAGGTGATAAATGGAACCTGTGAACACTAAGAACAGAGAATAATAAACTGCTGAGAGTTGGTCTGTCCTTCTGTAAGTGAAAGTTAAACAGGAAGTGGTTCACTGAGGATGTCGTCCATTCAGTCTCCTTCTTCACAACCAGATGAGGTTTTCCTTCTGCTGGCTTCACTCAGAAGATCCTCACAGTGAACATGAGACACCTGAGATGAAGACAGACAACACAGTATCAGCATCAACAGCAGAGGTTCGTCATTACTTTGATCATATTCTGGGAGTTTATTTTTCCAGTCTACACTGCAGGAATACGTACTACAACATGTGAATCAGTCATTAAACAATGTTAACGACTAGACAGCAGATTTACTGTTTTCTCCAGTTTAACTTCAGAGACTCAGCAGATATTCAGGACTACTGACAACACAGAACCTTAACCTTACTGTTTTAATTAGGGTCCGAGCACCACGAAGTGGTGCGAGGAACCTATTGAAACCCTAGGAATTATTATTATTATTATTATTATTATTATACTTTTTTCTACGGACGGGGAAAACACATTTTTGACGCCCTAAACATACACGAAAACGCATGAAAATCGCCACACACATCAGGACTGGCGAAAAATTTGATATTTTAGGGGAATGGCACGCGTGCGTGCCAAAATGGCTCAATAGCGCCCCCTAGAAAATTACGAAAATTCAGCCCCCGGACAACGTTCGACCTGGACTTCTGAAATTCGGCACACATATGTAACTCATCAAGACGCACAAAAAAGCCTCTTGCATCATTACCCATAATGCAACAGGAAGTCGGCCATTTTGAATTATGAGTCATGTTTTGGACAATTTTGTGTCATTTTTGGACATTTTTAAAAATCTATAAACTCAAACAGCGTAACTCCAAGAGAGCTGAAATTTGGCCAGGATGTACTCCAATCACGGGTGATCAAAAGTTATCAAAACGCTCCGCAAAAGTCTGAAGGCGTGGAAATGGCGAGCCACGGAATGCGGCCATTTTGAAATATGATTCATATTTTGGACATTTTGTCATTTTTGGACATTTTAAAAAGCTATTAACTCAAACACCGTAACCACGAGAGAGCTCAAATTTGGTCAGGATGGACACCAGTCATGGTTGATCAAAGGTTATCAAAATACTCTGCAACAGTCTGACGGTGTGGCCATGGTGACCAGCAGAATGCGGCCATTTTGGATGTCTCGCCATGAAACAGGAAGTGCTGTCTAACTAGCCTGGACATGCATCAATCTGCCTCAAACTTTACATGTGTGATCAGAGTCCAGCCCTAATCACATCCATAGGTCGATATAGACTCACTGTCATAGCACCACCTGGCGGCCATTTTGAATTTCTCGCCATGAAACAGGAAGTCATGTCTAACTAGCCTGTACATGCTCCAATTTGTCTGAAATTTTACATGTATGATCAGAGTCCGGCCCTAATCACATCTTTGTGGCACTTGGTGGCCATTTTGGATTCCTCGCCATTAAACAGGAAGTGCTGTCTTACTAGCCTGTACATGCTCCAATTTGTCTGAAATTTTACATGTATGATCAGAGTCCAGCCCTAATCACATCTTTGTGCCACTTGGCGGCCATTTTGGATTTCTCGCCATGAAACAGGAAGTGCTGTGTAACCAGCCTGTACATGCTCCAATCTGCCTGAAATTTTACATGTATGATCAGACTCCGGCCCTAATCACATCTTTGCACCACTTGGCGGCCATTTTGGATTTCTCGCCATGAAACAGGAAGTGCTGTGTAAGTAGCCTGTACATGCTCCAATCTGCCTGAAACTTTACTCTCTCAGTTGCAGCGCCTCCTGGTGGATATGCGTGGGCCAGTCGGGCCGCTCGGATGCGAGGACCCGTCCAACGCTGCTTGCAGCTTTTATTGGTTTAGTGGTTGGAAGTCAATAAAACATTAGCGTCAGTCAAATTGAATGCGTCAGTGGATGGAAGTGGTGGTTGCCTTGTGCTGCTCTTCACTTCACTGCAGCTCCATGGCTCCATCTGCTGGACGGACAGAAGTGCAGCAGCTGATGGCAGCTTCTTTGACCTCACGCTGCTGTCAGACCCCAGATTAGGGTTTATTTCAGATATATATAATAGAAAATAGTAATTAAAAAATAAGCTGATGTTGTATTTTTGCAGCAGTGAGTTTTACAGGGTTAAAAGCAACCAGTCAAAGGTTATTACTGAGGATTTTAAACAAAAACATTCAGGCAAACAGTTAACATCATAGGGTGCCTGACATGTTTGTTTTTTTTCCGGGTCGATACAGATTTTTTTTGTAATCAAGGAGATCAATAACCAAGATTTGGAATCGCTACACATTTGCAGAAAAAATAAAGTTTTTGAACAGCACATAAAGTTAAGTTAAAATTAAAATAATCACGAGTTGCAGCCTTTGCTTATTTATGTTTTACATGCTGAAGTTGTCCTTCAGTGTTTCACTGATCAGATTGTGCTGTGGGCAGGAACAAGATCAGAGGGAGGCAGCTGCAGCAGACCCAAAGTAGTTTCACATTCATTTATCTGATCAGATTTCAGGGGGCTTTTTTTTTTTTTTTTTTTTTTTAAGAAATGGGACCAATAATTGAAAACATGCTAAATATCAGATGGGATCATTGGTGTCACAGGACATCTGCAGACACAGGTCAAAGATTACAAGGAGTTTATTTAACGAATGAAACTAAAACCAACACAGAAAGGATAACTAAACCAAGGTGAAAACAAAAAGGGGAAATCAGACTAATTGTAGGAGAAAGGTTCTGGTTTCAAAGTCTCTGGTCTGGCAGAGAGCGGAAGAATGAAGAACCGGGCCTTTGTGGATTAAGGTGATTGAGAACAGGTGAATCAACCCCCACACCCGTGAGAGAGATGGATGGATGGATGGATGGATGGATAGATGGATGGATGGATGGATGGATGGATGGATGGATAGATAGGTAGGGAGGTAGATGGACCATAGATAGATGGATGGATAGGTAGATTCTGCAGTGGGGAAATTTTCAGTGTGGCAGTAGCAGATAGGAAAAAAAGTAAAAAGAAAAGCAGCACTCAGTGCACAGATATAAATAGATGCTTTCTCCTTAGAGAAGAAATAGAAATGCTTGTAAAAAAAAAAAAACCTTGTGAAATTGCACATATTGACTTATTTACATTTTATTGCAGTTACTTCATGGGTGATCTGAACTACTGGGAGCAGGCTTGATTGAACACAGTCTGACTGCTGCAGGAAGGAAGGACCTCCTTCAAACATTGTGGGTGAAGCAGTCTGTCCCTGAAGGAGCTGCCGGTGATGGTCCTGTTTCCTGCAGGGGGTGGGAGATGTCCTCCATGATAGACAACAGCTTTGTCATCATCCTCCTGTCTAACACCAGCCCAGGACAGAGCTTGCTTTCTTAACCAGTTTCTTTAGTCTCTTCCTGTCTGCAGCCGTGATGCTGCTGCTCCAGCAGACCACTCCATACAGGATGGCTGATACCACCACACAACCATAAAAGGTCCTCAGAATTGCTCCCTGCACCCCGAAGGACCTCAGTTTCCTGAGCAGGTGAAGTCTGTTCTGACCTTTCTTACACCGTGCGTTGGTGTTCTATCTCTAGACATGTTTGAATGTCTTTATCAATAAATGGTCAAACACATGTTGAGTGTCAGCTCAGCTCTTTGTTCCACACATGTATATGTTCCTATGTGATTGGTGTCTTGCAGTCAGAGTGTAAAGAATTGAAGCTGTCAGAGGCTTTCTGTGGTGAAGAGGCTGCAGGACATCAGCTGCTCCAACAGGTGAAGCCTTTGTTCTTTGGCTCCAACCAGAAGCAGCAATAAATCAGCATGAGCTGCAGCTTATCCACCTCATAGAGTGTATAATAAAGAAACCAAGAGGTTTTAGTTGATAGCTGTCTCTAGTGAATGACCAGCAGTGTCTTGTTCAGGTTGTGAGGAGAAGTAAAAAGCTTACAGCAGCTGGTATTCCCAGGTAGTCTCCCATCCAAATACTAACCAGGCCCAACCCTGCTTAGCTTCGCAGATCAGACGAGATTGGGTGTATTCAGTCTCAGAAACAGACCTACAATGTAAGTTCTGTACCTCACATGATTCAAATCTCCACTCACACCTTTTATTTGTCCTTTGATTGCTCCAGTACTGATTGATGCCATCATTTAAGCCAATTTACAACAACACCTTGTAGGAAATGTGGTGCAGAGCTAAGTTCTGTGCCTCACATGTTAAAGGTCCATGGTTCAAATCCCCACTCACACTTTTTATTTGTCCTTTGGATGCTCCAGTACTAATTGCTAGCATTATTTAAGCAAAGTTAGAGCAATATCTTGTAGGACAGGTGGTGTAGAGGTAAGTTTTTTGCCTGGCATGTTGAAGGTCCCCGGTTGAAATCCACCTTAGTACCTTTATTATCTTCACCTCCTTAATAGTTTTGTGTACCATCATTTACGAAAACTAACAGTTACACCCAGTAGGAAGGATAGTGCAGTGGTAAGTTATCTGCCTCTCATCCAGGAGGTTTTTGGTTTGAATCCAGCCCAGGGCTCTTTTGACATTTTATAAGATAAGATAAAGATAAGATAAAGTTCTTTATTTCTCCCCACTCCAGGGGAAATTTACATTGTTACAGCAGCTTTATTTACAATATATACATACTTTGGCTGTATGACAACCTCTTTCAACCATCATTACAACAAAGTCCACGAGGGACCTTGTGTGAAAGATAGCTCACACATAGGTTGTGTGTCTGTCATGTGGAGGGTCACGGTTCGAATCCCCACTGGGAACCTTGCGGAGGATGATAGCGGAGTGGGAAGGTTGTGGTCTGTGGTGTGGAGTGTCAGTGGATTGGAGTTGAAGGGTGGTTCCTGCAAAACCAGGGATTTGCTGGAAAAGGCAAAGAGCGCAAAGAGCGCAAAGAGCGCAAAGAGCGCAAAGAGCGCAAAGAGCGCAAAGAGCGCAAAGAGCGCAAAGAGCGCAAAGAGCGCAAAGAGCGCAAAGAGCGCAAAGAGCGCAAAGAGCGCAAAGAGCGCAAAGAGCGCAAAGAGCGCAAAGAGCGCAAAGAGCGCAAAGAGCGCAAAGAGCGCAAAGAGCGCAAAGAGCGCAAAGAGCGCAAAGAGCGCAAAGAGCGCAAAGAGCGCAAAGAGCGCAAAGAGCGCAAAGAGCGCAAAGATTTTATTTTATCATAAAGGAGTTTTGTAGAGAAAGACAAGCTGCTTGCAGCTTTAATTTTTAACTTGAGTTTGGACTCGACAGTTTTTGTGAGGAGGTTGGACTTTAGGCTTTGTGCTGGAGGGTTGAACCCTGATTTCCAAGATGTTCTAAGTGTACAGACCTCTTGAGTCCTGAGGAGATGAGCTTTCACACAGTGTGAGGGCTGAAATTTTCGAAGTTTCACAGTAGCTGTCTGTAAACTAGAACCTTGAGATAGTCCAAGGACTCGTGTCTTCTATGTCCATGTGTAGTTGTCTGTTAGTTTGAAATGTCAGATAGTGTGAGGACTGAAATGTGCAAAGTGTCTTAGTACTTCTCTGTTAGTTAGAAATTTCTGTTTAATCGAAGCCTTAAAAGTTGTGAACATGAGTCTTGATTTCACATTTAGAGTATCCATTTGAGTTTTGGTGAGATGTTCACCTGTGTGCTATTTAGAAATGTACCAGAAACTTTGATTGTATTCACTGAAAAGTATAGTTAGTGGTGATCAGAAGGTAACATTAGTTTGATCAATGATTTCAACTATTAGTAGACTTTATGAGGGAAGCAGTTTTGAGAAAAGAGTTATTAGTAAATCAATTCATAGTGCAACCCAGAACATTGAAAGAGGAACTGTTTGAAGAAACAACCAGATGTTTTTGTTTCAGAATAGAAAACGTTTTAAGATATGTAAATTTATTTGTTTTTTTGGATTTTGTTATTGTGTCTTCTGTGTAATTAGATATTTAAAAGTGTCACTGGTGTTTTTCAAATTTTTTGTCTGTATTTAGATTCATCTTAAAAGTGTAGTCTTGGTCTTTTGTCATTCTGTATGATTTTATAATATTAGATTAGATGTCCAAATGTTCTGTCTTTTTAATGTGTAATTGTTGAGTCAAAAGTATTATTGGATGTGATGAGTTAAAATATTATTTTCAATATTAAATGTTTAGATAAACTGTTGTAGTTTGTAATTTTAAGAACTTGTAGTAGATTTTAATGTGTAATTGTATATTTAAAGTTTTCATAGTAAATTGTGTTTAATTCCTAGTAAAAGTGTTATTGTCTTTAAGGTGTTTATTTGTTAAGAAACATTGAACTATTTAAATAAGTGTACTAGTGTCTTTCACTTTTTGTTTGGATAGGCGTAGTGAGAGACAGCCAGACAACGGGGTTAGAAATAAGAGGTAGACCAGCTCATACAGCATGGGGTGTACAAGCGGGAGTCGAACCCGGGCCTCAGCGGCGGGGACCAAGTACATACGTCAGAGGCGTAACCCGTAGAGCTACATGAGCACATATGTTCTCGCCTTGTAAACGTGTATAAATCCAATAGAAAGTCTAGGGATAGAGTTAGGGTTACAGAGCAAGGTCCTTACAGCATTAATGAAAAATAAGGTAAATTTAATATGACACATAAATATTTTTAATATTAATACTAAGCAACAGAATAATCCGAGAAATTAATCCACGGTTTTCCCTTCAGCATTGTGGGTCTAAATATCCTCTATCGGAGACGTGCAACCACAATGCTGAAGGGAAAACCCCAACTTTATTTTATAAATTTTTTGGGTTGAGTGGCTTAATATTAAATTATGAAAAAATTTTAATTTATATATCAATTTTTTATGATACATTACAACTGTCAGGACCTACCTCTCCAACCCTAACCCTTCCCCTGGACTTCTATTGGGTTGGTACACCTTTGCTGACATGCAACATGTGTGATCATACAGCTCTGCGGGTTAAGCCACTGACGCATGTAGTAGGTCCTCAACGCTGAGGCCCTGGTTCGATTCCCGCTCGCAACCCCGTGCTGTATGAATTGTTCTCATTCTTATTTCTACCCCATTGTCTGGCTGTCTCTCACTACGCCTATCCATCAATTAACTGCAAAAGACTACAACACTTTTTTACAAATTTCCTGTTTCTTTATTAAATACAATTCTTTAATTTCTTACATCTTTTTCCCCCCCATACTTTATAAAAGTTTAATTGTCTTAACTTTTTCCCATTTATTTAATTGCTTCTTTTTTATGTATTTTCTTTCTTTAATCTTCTTCTTCTTTCTAGAATTTTACACCAACCTTAAATTTTGGGTCATTTTTTGACATTTTGAAAAGCTATCAACTCAAACAGGGTAACACCGACAGATATGAAATTCAGCCAGGATGTACTCCAGGCATGGGTGATCAAAAGTTATCAAAATGCTCACCTTAAGTCTGAGGGCGTGGCCATGGCGGCCTCGTGAATTCTGATGCTTCGCCATGAAACATCAACTGCTGTGTAACTGCCCTAAACATGCTCCAATCTGCCTCAAACTTTACATGTGTGATCAGAGTCCAGTCCTGATCACATCCATAGGCCGACATGCATTCTCGGTCGCAGCGCCACCTGGTGGACGTGCGCGGATTCGCCGACCAGCAAGGATGCGAGGACCCGTCCAACGCTGCTTGCAGCTTTAATTCACATTAAAGCTAATATTTACTGGATGCTAACTCTCTTCTCTGGTCAACACACACAGAAATAAACTCCACCAACATCTGGAGTGTATGGTACACATTACATCTGACACTAAAGCTGCATATAAAGTGCATTAAAACTGGCACCAATAAGAAAATAAACATTAACTTACTGAACTATCAGAGCCCTTTCAGTGTCTGCTGGTAGAATCAGCAGAAGCGCCACGGTGCCATCACTTGACTTCAGCCGTGCTTGGAGCTGCCGTCAGGCAGGAATCCTGTGATCAGGTACGACTACCCACCTGGACAGAAAGCCCCGCCCAGAGCCATTTGATTGACAGCTCAGTCCACCAAGTGAAAGCAGAGTCTATATTGTCTTTATTTTTACTTGGTGGACTGAGGAGTGCCAAAAGGAAAAGGCAAATGCAAAACGGAAAAGACAATGACAAAATCGAAAAAAAAGAGAAAAGGGAAAAGCAAAGACAAAATTTTCCTTTTTATGTATTTATTTATTTCTCTTTATATTTCCACATTTATTTATTTATTTCTCTTTATGTTTCCACATTTATTTATTTATTTCTCTTTATATTTCCACATTTATTTCCTTATTTATTTATTTTTATATTTCCACATTTATTTATTTATTTCTCTTTATATCTCCACATTTATTTATTTATTTCTCTTTATATTTCCACATTTATTTCCTTATTTATTTATTTATTTTATATTTCAACATTTATTTATTTATTTCTCTTTATATTTCCGGATTTATTTATTTATTTATTTTTCTTTATATTTCCACATTTATTTATTTCTCTTTATATTTCCACATTTATTTATTTATTTCTCTTTATATTTCCACATTTATTTCCACATTTATTTATTTCTCTTTATATTTACACATTTATTTCCACATTTATTTATTTATTTCTCTTTATATTTACACATTTATTTCCACATTTATTTATTTATTTTTATATTTACAGATTTATTTCCTTTTTTATATTTTATTGTGGCACTCCTGTGATTCCATAATTGTGTAGTTATCAGCATCCGTTATTTGGAGATAAATCTGTTTAAAAAGACGTATTTCATTCTGTAAACCGGTACAAAATATTATTTTAAAAATCCCTCTTTGACTAAAGTATCTATTATATTAAATATAGGACAACATATAGAAATTTGTTTGTTTTTTTTAAAGTTAACATGTAAATTAATACTTTTTTTTCTGTGGTTTTACTGTGATCTGATAGCCAATATTAATGATATTTATGGCTGATTTAAATACAGTAAAAAAAATAGAATTTTAGTATCAAATGTTATAAAAACGAACTAATTTTTGTTTATAAAAATTCTTGTTTTTGTTTGTGTTTTTTTTTTTTTTTTTTTACAGTAAATCACTTTTCCGCTGTGGTTTTACTAGTTGTTATCTGCAATAAATGTTTGTCAAATGACAGCCAATATTTGTAAAATGATAACACTTACTGCTGATTTAAATACAGTTTAACCTTCCTGTTGTCTTCATTTACGAGTGCTAAAAAATATTGTTTCCTTGTCTGAAAAAAATCCAAAAATTCTGCAAAAAATTTCCCAAATTTCTGAAAAATTGCAAAACCTTCAGGAAGAAGATTCCAATAATTCCTTAAAAGTTTACCTTTATAGTTTTATTTTGAAAAAAATCCCCAAATTTGGCAAGAAAATTCTCGTAAATATTTTCAAAAAATGAGTTAATATCTTCCAAAAAAATCCTAAAAATATCTAAAGTGACTCCATATATATCAGTAAAACTTCAAATATTTTCTTTAAGAACGTTCACAAAAAAATCAACTAAAATCCAACGAATTTCGCTGGATTTTGGTTGATTTTTTAAAAATATTTACTACAATTTTCTTGCCAAATTTGGGGGATTTTTTTTTTAAAATGAAACTTTTAAAGGAAACTTTGAAGGAATTATTGGAATTTTCTTCCTGAAAGTTTTGCAAATTTTCATGAACTTGGGGAATTTTTTTACAGACTTTTTGGATTTTTTTTTCAGACAAAGAAACAATATTTTTTGGTGCTCGTAAATGAGGACAACAGGAGGGTTAAAGTTTACTATATACTCTACAAATCTTGCTGTACAGTACTATAAAAAAACACTTACAATTTTAAAATCTATAGAACGCTAAATGTATTTACAATTCAATATACAATATTTACACATTTCAAGGCACAGTGATGTTTGAAATAAACGCTTTACTGGTTATTGCAGGTCTTAGTTTCAGGTCGAACCCACTTCGCCGCAACACCAATTAGGCGTCATCTTTTTGCGCATGCGCAGTAGCAATTGTAACGGAAGCGGCGCATCCCGGTCGTCTGAGCCGCTCTGAATGAGAACGCACTGATTTGGACCCGAAAATGTGGAAGTTTCTGCCCAAACTGCTGCTGCTGCTGCTCCTGGCCTTCCCGGCGACTCTGATCGTCAAAGGTGAGCTTGTGAGGAAAAGGGGAGCAGCTGTTTTAGCGCCTCTGGCATGCTAAGTTTTAGCAGCGGAGCTAACTAGCCGCTAAATCTTAGCATGCTAGAGCCGCTAAAGAGGAGGAAGGCCGTCCTCCTGTCGACATGTGCGAGCTCAAAGTAGCCCTCTAGATGAAAACCAGGATTATAAAAGCAGCATAAACTTGAAATGTCTCCTCGGTGCTTTTATTGTCCGCGGTTGTCTGAGTTTAAATGGGATTTAGCGCTAGTTAGCTCAGATAAAAGCAGGTTGTCCGCCTGCTTAGACTGACGTGTCCTTACTGTTAGCTTTAAAGCTAAGTAGCCTTCGTGGACACACAACAAGTTAAGCTCTTATTAATGAGGCCTAAACTGCTCAGTAAATGCTTGTAACACCATCATTAAGCGTTGCGCCTGTATTAAAGCTTCATTAATGTGGGTTTTGTTCGGTTAGCTCACTTAGCTTCATGGCATCAGTGGACGCTGTCATTTTAAACTGCTGCTGTCAACAGTGAAGCATCGTGACTTTTGTTGTTTTAATTGATATTCTCAGTCTGCTGTTTGTGTGGCTGAAAGGAAGCAGATTTTGTGAACTGACTGAATCCTGTTTGCTGTGATTTGAACCTCTGTCTGCGGCTCTTCTTGGGCTTTTATATGAAAAACTCCTCCAGCTTCTTGATACTTTGGAAATCAGAATGAGTTTTAACTCTCGTGTCGTCCTGTTGGTCAAAATTGACCCGTTTTAAAATTTGAAAATGTGGGAAAAATATATGTATATTTTCACAGTGAAACTTCTGATGTCCACATTTTCAACATTTTTGGGAAATCTTTGAACATTTTTGGCAACTTAAATACTCCCATAAAGCTGATCTTTCTGTTTGCAACCAAATTTTTCTCTTCCCGTGTTTTTGTCAACATGTGGAGCCTACATGTCACCAAGCTCTGTTTAAATAAAGTTTGGCATCGTTTTAGATATCCGACAGCCTCGTCTTGTGTATTAGTTGTGGAAAATGAGAACCTTGTGAGTTTTATTCAGTCTAAAAGAAAAAAAAAAGTAGCATGACGCATTTGAGTTACTGTGAAGCCGGATGGATTTTCCTTTTAACATTGCAGTAAGTGCAGAAAATAACATCTGTCTAGTTTTTTTTTTTTTTTTTTAAATAACTGTTTATCGCTTGTTCTATGACATTTTTGGGTTTTGTGTTGCTGTATTGATTAATTTTTTAAAAAAGAAGTCATGATTAACTTTTTGTCCTTTCTGTAAGGCTCTTTGTAAACAGTTTTTCAATGATGCTACATTAAAAAAAATATTATTCTTAGACATTTGTAGCTGCTGGAGGCATTTGATTGGCCAAAAAGAACACGAAACTCTCTAAAAAGACAGATTTTAATGAGTCTTTGCTTACAGTGCATTAAATGAAATGAAAACTAATCTTCTAACCTCCTCCAGGGCCGATGGTGAGCGCCCAGGATCTGACTGAGGATGAGGAGGCTGAGGCTGTGGATGAAGATGTCGTGGACGATGTGACGGCTGAGGATGAGGATGACGAGGCTGAAGTGGAAGACGACGACAATGCAGAACTGGTGAGTGACTGTCGGTCGACACCAGCGTTAAAAACACAAGATAATCAATATGGTTGAATATTATGGTTTGATGTGGTCGTTTTTAGTCTCGTTACGTTTATCCACTGTTCAGAAGGTAAAAATTCAGCTGTTATGAGACACTTATTCTTCTGTCTTGTCTATAAGATTTAATTTAATGTTGAAATCATTTGTTAATATCTCATTCCAGCTTGTCTAATGTGGCAGACTTCTTTTTTGGCTCATTTGTTGTAATTTTCAACTTCTTTTTGTTGTTTTTTTTTTGGTAATTTTATGTCATTTTCAATCTTTTTGTTTTTTTTGTCAATTTTTTGTCACTTTTAATCTGTTTTTGTTGGGTTTTTTGGCATATTTTTTTGTTTTTTTCAATCTTTTTTGTTGTGTTTTTTCTGTAATTTTTGTCATTTTCAATCTCTGCTTGTTGTGCCTTTTTGTCATTTTTAATCTCTTTTTGTCAATTTTTTTTGTTTAGCTGATAGCAATAAATTATTGCTGCACATATAGCAAGTTTCAGGTATTTCTGCAGCAGAACTGAAGAAGCTCAAAGGTTAAAAAATGGTGTCTCTGGTGTCTGAGTTTGTATTTGTGACCTGGAGTTGGTTTCAGCTGGATAGATCTGGTTGAACCGATCTTAACCTGTGTGTGTTTGTGTAGACGGAAGATAAAGATGAAGAAGAGGAGGAAGCATCGGTTGGAGAGGTGAAGGCTTCCCCCAACGCCGACACCACCATCCTGTTCGTCAAAGGAGAAGGTGAAAGCTCAGTTTTTTGATGCAGCGACCTCAGAGCTGCAGTAAAAACCCCGTTTAACCCGCCTCGTTGTTTCTCTTCAGACTTCCCAGCCAACAACATCGTCAAGTTCCTGCTCGGTTTCACCAACAAGGGATCGGAGAACTTCATCGTGGAGTCTCTGGATGCTTCTTTCCGTTACCCACAGGTACAAAATAAATAAAAACAAAAGCTTAGACATTTATAGCTCCTTTCCTGCTCAGCGCTGACTTGGTCTTGTTCCCGTCGGTCAGGATTACCAGTTCTACATCCAGAACTTCACCGCTCTGCAGCTCGGCATCGTGGTTCCTGCCAGCAGACAGGCTACCTTCGAGTATTCCTTCATCCCCGCCGAGCCGATGGGAGGGCGGCCGTTTGGACTCGTCATCAACCTTAACTACAAAGACAGCAACGTAAGGAGGACCACATTTAGGAACACTTTCCCCCAATGTTGAATACATAAAGCCGGTGATGATAGTGCTTGCTTCTGTTTTTGTCTCACTTCCTGTCCCTCTCTTCAATCTTTCCACCTGCAGGGAAACGTATTCCAGGATGCCGTGTTCAACCAGACCGTCACCATTACTGAGAAAGAGGACGGACTTGATGGAGAGACGTAAGCATTTGTTTTAGTTTCAGCTTTTAAAGCTTCAATTTTTAGTGTGTTTGGGCCTTTAACACATTAATTTAGATTAATTAATTGCAGAGAAAATACGCATTTCATCGCACCTTTCTCAGTTCCCTATTTTATAGCACACCAGTAATGCTGATGAACACTCTAGTCCAGTAGGTGGTGGTAAAGAACCTAAAGTCTGCACAAGAAAGTTTGGTGAACAGTGAAAGAAGACGAGATCATATTGAGCTTCTTGGGCAGACATCCTCTTTTAGGCTAAGTAGTGTCCAACATTCGCCTAGTTAGGCAAAAATAACAGGTAACTGTATTTTCTTTAGGCTAAAGTAGTAAATGACATTGTAATTGCTGGTTAAAGTAGTGGCGAACATTCTTTATTAGGCTCAGTAGTGGCTAACCTTGTCCTGGTTAGCCTGAAGTGATGGCTAAAGTTGTCTTTTTTAGGCTAAATTAGCAGCTAACATTGTAATAGGTTAAAGTAGTAGGAAATGTTCTTTTTAGGCTAAGTAGTGGCTAACATTGTCCTAAGTAGCCTAATTTAATGGCTGAAGTCTTTTTTAGGCTAAAGTAGCAGCTAAATTGTAATAGTTAGGTTAAAGTAGTGGCGAACATTCTTTTTTAGGCTAAGTAGTGACTAACCTAGTCCTAATTCGGCTAAAGTTGCAGCTAACGTTATCTTATTTCGGCTAAAGTAGCAGCCTTGCTAGTAAAAAGTGAACTTATTGTTCAAGAAAGTTAAACTGTTGAATATAATTGCTATTGTTGCACTTTGAGTTGGCAGTAATCTGTGAATGTAGTAGACAGATGAAAAATGCAGATAAATATAAATGAAACAAACATTTCTGTTTTTTAAGTTCATGTATACATCTATTCATCCATTCACTCATCAACCACTATTTATTTGAATTGAAATACTTTACTTACTGTATCAAATATTGCTGTTTGACAGAAAATGCCATTAGCATCTAATTAAAGGTATAAATTAAAACCCCTCCTCCAGGCTTGTTTATTTAAAACCACTGCACACATTATAGGATCTTTAATCTTCATCCCTTTCCTTTGTTTCTTGCTGCTCTTGTTCCCGTCTTTCCGTCTCATTCCGGCCTCCCTCTGGTCTTCAGGATCTTCATGTACGTCTTCCTGTCAGGCCTCGGGCTGCTCGTCGTCGTCGGTCTGCACCAGCTGCTGGAGTCCAGAAAGGTAAAGATGCTGATAGAAAATCACAAAGATTTGAAGAGGCAGGCTGGAATCCAGTGGTGTGCTGATGCTGTTCAGTTTCATTTGTCAAGAGAACATTCGGTGGCTCCAAATCTGCAGGTTTTCAAACTGAACACTTCTTTGAGGATGCGGAAAATAATCTTCTATGCCGGAAAAAGTAGTCTTTGAGGAGGAAATTCAGTCATGTTTCTCTACTACACAAAAACAGCCCGTTACTGACGCTGCGTGTGCATCTACCAGTGAGTTCCCTCCACAGACCTCTAACTGTCGTGTTTGCAGAGGAGGCGTCCGGCTCCGAAGGTGGAAATGGGAACTTCCAGCCACAACGACGTGGACCTGAGCTGGATCCCTCAGGAGACGCTCAACCAGATCAGTACGTAATCGTCACGCATTTCTACACTCAGCCTGTGATTTCTTCAGCCAGAGTCGATGCTTCAGTCCAGTCAAGCCTCACGGATCTGATTGTTAGCATGTCTGAGTCTGAGCAGTTCCCCACTGGGGTTGGGTAACGTTTAGATCTTCCTGGTTCTGCTTATCGATCCCAGTTCTTAAGAGCAGTTAGCTTGATAGTAGCAGTGATGTGTGTCTAACATTAGCTTTGATGGTGATACTGATAGTTTTGGTAGTAGATGAAGGAGTAGCCGCAGCAGTAATGTGGCTAACATTAGCTGTAATGGTATCAGTAGTAGCAGTAGCAGCAGTTGTGGATAACATTAACTGCTAACATTGTAATAGTTATGTTAAACTAGTGGCAAACGTTCTTTTTTAGGCTAAGTAGCAGCTAACATTGTCCTAGTTAGCCTGAAATAATGGCTAACGTTGTCTTTGCCTCTTAAATCAAAGTTTCTTTACAGTTCAGTCCAACCCTTTTCCTCACAGTGGTTTTGCATGTTACACTAAACAAGGAACTGGCATGAACTGGCTTTTTGGTTTAGACTGAGGACCAAAGCACAAAAAGATTTAAATGAAGAGTCAGACCTGGAGCTTCCTCTGTCGATGTGTATGTGCAGGTGTCTCTGGTCTCTTCCTGCCTCGCCTATTTCAGAATGACCTTTTTAACCTTCACTGTGCATGAGGATCACTCACCCTGTCCTTTCTTTTTCTCTCTCTTTGCCTTCCTCGCTGTCATGCTTTCCTGCATCTTCAGTGCAGAGTCGCAGAGGTGAGGTCTGCTTTGTGTCGTGTGGATGTTTGTGACTCTTCTTAATAAATGTGATGATTTGCTGGAGCTGCATTCAAACACTGAAAATGTTTGTTGACTGAAATCTCACCGACTCTGACTAGTCGATTGGTAGCGGCAAAACAAATCTGCAGGTCGTCTGGAGAATGTTCCACAGTCTGCTCCTGCAGCCTTATTAACCAAAATACATCCTAAATGACACAAAATCTAATATTTACAACATGTATTGTACACATATAGTAGTACATAAATAGTATAGTACAGGGGTACATACATACATACATATAGATAGATATGCATATATACATGTATGTGTGTGTGTGTGTGTGTGTGTGTGTGTGTGTGTGTGTGTGTGTATATATATATATATATATATAGTACAGTGCAGCAGTGCAGGGGTATTGTACATATATAGCATTGTACATATATAGAATAGATCAGGGGTATTCCACTAAAACTCATTGTACCATATTGGTTCAATCCCTAATAAAGGCATTAATAATAATAATCGTATTTAAAGCTGTGTGTTTATGGTGGCTGAATAAAGAAAACCTTCTGACCGATTATCACAAAATAAGTTTCCTGTCCTGCTTTGACTCTGATGCAGCAGCTCTCTCTCTACACTCAGTATGTGGTCTATGTAAGGCCCCGCCCACAGCTCTGTCTGATTGGCTGTTACATATCAGGAGTAACAGCCAATCACTGACAGCCATTGTTTACACAGAGAGACAGATGAGCACATTTATGTAACGGGATAACTTTTGTGAATTAGTGGAGCTTTTTGAAGGTTTAATAAACGCTGCAGAACCCAGTGATTCAGTTGTAGGTGTTAACAGGTGGTGCAGCTGGAACTTTTTCTGCTGCTGGTGCTGTATTCAATCTAAATATCAGCTGTCCTTGACTACCAGTAATCAGTAGGAGTCTTGACCCTGGAAACCCTGCATTGGTCGATCCCTAACCAGAATAATAATCTGATTTAAAGCTGTGTGTTGGTGGATTTTTGTCTGTTAAAACCACTTCTTCACCTCTTTACTGTGTCTCTTCTTCTGCAGACAAAGCATCCCCGAGAAGATCTCCTCGCAAAAGGAGCCAGAAACGCTCGGCCGGCTCAGACGAGTGACGGCCGTCCGACACCTCGGCCACAAAACTTCACCCATCCGTCGGCGCCGGAGGAGGAGGAGGATGATTCGGGCTGCCAGCTCCACCCCGAGGCCCTCTCTGCTGAGAAACTTTAACCAGTGCCAAGCACAGCGACGGCCAGATCTCTACTTTCAAAACTGTTGACTGCACTCACAACCCACAGCCCCTTTTGTTTATTGATTTACCGTCACGACAGAGATCAGCGGGAAGGATCGTCCTTTGACAGCTGAGTTTAGAAGGACACTTTTCCTCTGCAGGTTGTTGGTTTTCTCTAGAGATTCTATTTGTTTTCAAAGCCTTAGTGAGATAACTGCTGATGTCATCATTGTGAGACAGTATTGATTGTCTTTGTGTTTATTACCTCCCACTCTTGTGTCGGGCATAAACGGTGATCGACCCACAAAGCGTTTTTTATCATCCATTAACTCTCATTTTTACAAATAATCCACTCATCTTGGGCCTTTTTGACGTTATTTTCTCATTTTTAGGGGCAGTTTTTTGCTCTGGTGCATAACGGAGCTACGAGAACAGTAACAAATGCAGTTTTTGAAGATTTTTTTGATGTTTTTCAGTGTAGTTTTTGCATTTGTAGATCCTGCCTGCATATTTCTGAGTTTTGTTGGGGTTTCGTAGATCGTGTCCGCTCCCTCCCAGCTGCCACGACCGTCGCTCGTTTCCCTCCGCAGATCTGGAGGCAGTTTTTTTTTTAGTTTTAACAGATTCGCTAAGAAGAAGAAAAAAAAAACAATCCTCGAGAGCTCAGTGCCGTCCTTCTGTTAGACTGTAGTCTGCATGACTGAGTTGATATTGAATTTGGGGGAATTTAGTTTTAAATCCAGCGTAAAAAAAGTCCAATCGATATTCTGCAGGTAGTTTTGGAAAAGCTTTTGTTTCTATGTAGAAACTTCAAATGTGTGCCTGAGTTTTCTAATCCAATGCTGCTCTCAAACGCAGGAATTTGTAGCATTTGAGTGTAAAAAATCACCTGACAAAAATCGACATAGCCCTGTTTTTTGATTTTTCTGGAAGTGATTTGACTTTTATGTTCAAACGTCAAATTTAGGAAAAAGAAAATTCACCAGAAAAATAATTCTTCCAAAAGAATTCACTGTTTTGGACAAATGTGTTAAGTTTTAGAATGTTTTTTTGGATGCAGATTAATCTGCTAAACAAGTTTTCTCAATCAGTTAAATAATCTTTGGAGCTTTAGGGAGAAACAGGCAACAAACTACTGATTTCTCTCCTTTAAATTGGCGCCGATTCGCTCTTTGCAGCCTGATGTTCTGTTGACTCGTCCTGTGAGCTCAGACTTCTGCATTCTTCAGCCTCCAGATGTGCGGATGTGAAAGTGTTTGGGTCGACAGACATCTAAACCCTCGACACGTGCCTGTTTTCTATCTTTTTAAAATCGTTTGGCTTCTCTCGGCTCGTTCAGAATCAAGAAAAACTAATCTATGGAATCTGCGTCTTCTCTTTTTGTTGTTGTTGTTGTTGTTGATGAACTGGCTGAAGCACTGGTGTAAATACTGGCCGAGAGCAAAACCTAGCGAGCTAATTTATTCAAGGGACGCGTTGGGCTTGAATGGGGAGGGTTTTGTATACTGTACTTCTTTTCTTTTACCACTAGGGGGCGTCGCTGTCCAGCAAAGTGGACCACTGAGTCGATTCAACGTCCACAGAGAACGGAGTTTGTTCCTTTCTATTCTGTGCTTTCCTTCATTCATTCAGGCTTCTACTTTCATTTGCTTTTTAAATGTGCAGGAAAATAAACTTTGATGATTTGCTGTAGCTCTGCTGCTTCCTGGTGTCTTTGTTCTTGTCAAAGGTGGAATATTTAGAATAATCTGTTTAATCTGCAAATGTTTTCATAACTGAAGAATCCTGAGTCTTTTGAGTTTGAAAGCATCAAAACATTTGACAGAGTGACGAATTTTGACTTACAGTGAATATTAATCTGAGCAGGAGGCTGGAGATGACAAACAGGTGACAAAAGACGGTTAGAAGTGTAAATAAAATAATGTTTAATTGAAGCCACAGTGGGAAAATGTAGGTCAAAGATTTTATTGTCATTTTCATACACGAGAACAAAATTTCGTTTCTCGATCAGTGACTGCAGTGCAATAGAAACATGAATAAAACTACATCATATTAAAATTTAAACATCTTAATGAACTAATAAACAGCAAAAAAATCTGATAAAAAACAATCCAGTCTCTCAAAGTGCATAAAATCTCTTAACAGGTGGGTGTATGTGGGGATGGAGACAGTCCATTAATAAAGACATGCAGAGAACATCAGCAAAAATAAATACAGTTGAGTCAATATTTCACTGTTAACGACTTAAAAAAATACCCATTTCTGCTTTCTTAGTTAAAAATTGGATGTACAAAATGAAGTTAATATTACTTCAGCATTTCAAAAACATCTCTTCTTCTTTTAGTTTCCAACTCACACAGTACCATTCAAAACGTTTTTCCAGAACCTGGTGCTCAACATGTGGAGCTTTTACCAGGTGAATTAGTTTCTTAATCTTACTTTTTGTTTTTTCATTTTTGATGAATTGAACTGTTGACTGTGTGTTGAGTGTACGGACCGAATGCTCCATAATTAATGAGTTTCATTTTAATTGTATGATTGGAGAAATTCTATTGCTTTGATTATTTTGTTTATTGGTTGATTGTTGTTTCTGTTTGTTTTGTTTGGAGCATTTAGTGTTTTGCATGATTTACATAGTTTAATCTGAAACCGCACCTTTTGATATATTTTGTTTTGGTAGTATGTTCTGTTGTATTAATTGTTTGTGTTCTCCAAATAACATGCTTCTTTTCCTTTTCAGCTGCTGGTGTCCTCCTCCTTGTTGTCTGCTGTGTTCCCTGAGGAGTTGGTTCATGTTATCATGAGTGTGTGTCACGTCTGGGTGTTTTTGCATTATTTTGGGGGATTCTTCTCCCCTTCGCTACCTCCATCCACCTGGTAAGCTCAGCAACTCATTACATTTCTTTTCTTTTGTTTGCCCCTAGTGTGAATGGTGTCTGGTTTTTAAAAGAGTACATTTTTAGAAAATTGTAATTGAATATAGTATTTTATTTTGGGGATTCACTTCTCATGTCTCATGAGTAAAACGAACCTGTGTGCCTCCAGTGTTAAAGAAAGAGATTTCTGAGTGGTGTTGTCCAGCCCCTGATATTTTGAGATCATCCAGTGTGTATTATGCTCCTTTAGTCGCACAACAGTTTCACTGGGCTAAACAGTTAGCAATGCTAACAGCTGCACATCCTCAGTTAGTCTGGACTAGTGGGGGGGCAGGACTGGGAAGTGGTTGTACTTCAATCAGATCATGTGTTTGTGCTCATCCGGTGTGGTCAGAGTCCATTCAGCTAGTGGATGTTACACTCAGAAAGAGGAATAGAGTGTTCCGATAAGAACTACTAACAGAGAGAGTACCTGGTGAAAGCAGAGCCTCTAAGAGAGGAAGTGTGTGCACTGCAGTTTAGTTTCTGGTCAGACACAAGTCAGTTTATCTGCCGAACTGGACAGACAGAGGTACCATTTAGAAACATTTTTGCTCAACCTTTTCTGATTTCAAATTTAACAACTCAACACTTCAACACATCCTCTATCCATTTCACATTGATGTCATATTCACTTCCTTCAGTCAAACCTCAGAGGTCCAGGGTGTCCTGACTGGACTGAAGTTTATCTGACAGAGTCAAAGAACTGTTGTTTAAGTTTTCAAGACTTCCTGGATCTTTATCTTCACTTTTAATGCACCTGTAAATAAAAAGAAATCAAAACATGTAGAGATAAAATCCAGTTCCTTAATTGTTCTTTGAAAATTAACTTCATGTCAACAGTTTCCTCCTTTGACATGTTCCCTCACATATTTAGTTTTATTTTTCTTTTTAACCTTCATTTAACCAGATAAAAGACTCATTGTACTTCATACAAAGAAACAGAGATGTTTAATAGAAAAGGTCTACTTACATGATTTCATTACTGTTTAATCTTCTTGTGCTGTTTCCTTGTTGACCTGAGAAATGTTCAGAGTCCAGAAGACATCATCAGTACATAAAACATACAAGAAATGGATTCCAAAGTGAAGGAAGAACATCTTCTTACCTTTTTTCTTTTTACAGAACAGAAACAGACCAACTGCTGCTGCAACCAAAACAGCTGCAATCACTGCGACTATGATTCCTCCGACATTGACTGAACTCCCTGAAATATAAAAACATTCAGTTAATATTCTGTCCCTGGAAGCTTCATGATGGAGTTGTGTGATCTTTGATGTTTGCAGGTCAAACACATCTTCCAGATAATCAGAGTAACTTTTGCTGTTTTACCTCCACTTATCTTCACAGAGGTGTCACTTATCAGCATCTCCTCAGCATTACTGAGTTGACAGGTGTAGATTCCCTCCTGCTCTGAAGATAAGTCCTGCAGTGTGATGTCTCCTGACTCTGACACATCCTTCACCTGCTGCCTCCACTGCTCTGAGATTGTGGATCTGCCATCAGTCCTGCTCTGGTTCAGGATCATCTGACTGTGGTTGAATCTCCAAAGCAGGTGAGAGAAGGAAAAGTTGGAGGCAGCGCAGGTGATGATTGTTTGACTTGTTGATCCACTGATAGGAGCTGAAATGATGGAAGAGAAAAAGACAAGAATGAAGCAAGTCAATAATATGTGAGTGGATTGTTGAGATGAGATGTTTTCCTCACTGAGTTTCCTCCAAGCAGCTCTCCTCCTGTTTGTTGGAGTGCTGATGGTGCAGCTGTAGAGCAGATCAGTATCATTGGGTGAGAGGATCAGAGAACTACTGATGCTGTAAAGCTGCTGTTCATTCTGCTGGACTGTGGTTGAGTAGAGGAGGTTGATGTTGGATGGAGGTGTGGTGGACCAGGTGAGCTCAGGTTGAGGGTAGATCCCCCCTGAGCTGCAGGTGATCCTGTTTTCTACCTGCTGGATGTTGATGTCATGGACTGGAGCTGGAAAACAGGAGAAAATAGGGACTTTTCTCTCATATGTTGTAGATAAATTACTCAGAACTCAGGGGTTTCTTGTTGTAGTTAGTGTTTCTCATACCGTCCACTTTTACGTTGATAAATGAATTATCGTTTTCAGTCATGGTGCTTGTGCAACACTGATATGTGCCTTCATCTTGAACCTTCACTCCTGTCAGCTGCAGTGAGGCGTTTCCTGTGGAGATCTGGTCCTTGAACAGTGACGTCCTGTTTCTGAAGCTCTGGTGCTGATGTTCGAGCTGGTCTTGGTTGTCGTCGTACGAGTGCGTACAAAAGTCTCCTGAAACCAGTGAATGATGACGTCGGTGTCGACCTGGAAGCTGCACGGTAAGATGCATCTCTCCATGAAAACACAGAACACCTCAGTATCTGCAACATCAGGTAAAGACCATGTTAGTGAGAGACTCAGAGCTGCATCAGAAACACACTTAGATTTAGTTGTTGAGAAGTTTATACTGACAGAAAACCTGAAATATTGAACTTTAGCGTTGCTTTTATTTCAATTTTAATAACTTCTGTGGAATGTAAACATGAATAAATATCTGTGTAAATAAAACTTAGCAGTTTTTTTAAAGTTATTTTTTTGCCTTTATTAGGTAGGTGCAGTGGAGACAGACAGGAAAGGAGGGAGAATAGTGGGGGGAAGACATGCAGCAAAGGGCCATGAGCAGGAATGGAAGGCCCCTGCATCAGGGACCAGCCCTCTTAACCTGTTGAGCTGTTCGGGCGCCCAAAACTTAGCAGTTTTTTTGTCCAGTTAACAGAATGTTGTTTTTCTATGGGATTTGTTGACAGCAGGATAAATACAGGATATAATCAGGTTCATCTTTTCCAGATTTAAGGCATCTATTAGCAGAAATGGAATATAATTAGGGGTGTCAAATTATTGCGTTAATTGTGATTAATTAATTGCAGAAATATTTAGTGCATTATGTTTTTTAATCGCATTAATCTGATTTTTAATCTCTAACTTTACTGTTTCTGTGTGCCAGTTGCCCTTTTATTAAACCCGTTTTTACGTGTTGGGCTTCCTGTGCTGGAGTTGGTCACGCCCACCCTGAAGCGGACACTGATTGGCTGTCATTGGGTTTGGGCTCGTTTAGCATAAGCTGATTGGCTTCCATTGTAGCTGGGAGGATCCAGGTGAGGAGCAGGTGGAGAAGAGACGTGGAAATGGAGGAGCATGTGAGAGTTGTCAGTCCAATGAATAAAAAATGTACATTTCAGAAACGCCCCGACGGCACCATTAATAAAGGTAGCATTGGAAGAAGGAGTCTGCTCAAGTTTAGCCTAATGCATCAACGCAAAGCACCCAGTCACAAGCAGCCACAGCTAACGTTAGCAGCGAAGACGTAGCAATTTAGCGAGCCATAGCAAAGCTCTTCACCAAACTAAACTCAAGGAGAACACCCCCTGACTCAGAAGAAGCAAATAAAGTAGCAAATACATTTTGGCTCATGGGCTAAATCTTTAAAATGACCAAAGTTTTTCTAATCATGTTGGCGGCATTTCACTCACCTCCTCTGGAAACAGTCAGCTTCCCCAGAAACATCCCAAAAAGCACGGAAAGGTTCATCCTCATAATTCCAGCTTTACATCATGTTGCAGAGCAGATCTGGACGGTGAAGACTGAACTTCTTCCAGCTGTCAATGCGTTCAAGTAGCTGGACAGAAAGTATGAAACCATGGCACAGCAGAGTAAGTGGGAAGTGACAAAAAACACAAAAAAACATGTCAACTTCTGCTTTGACACGTAAGATGGGATCAGACGTGTAAATCGTAGAGCTCCGCATCAGGTGACTTTTATGTGTGTGTTTGTAATATATCTGCTGCTTACAGTGAACTGGAGACTGTGAAGAATTAAAAAAACAAAGCTCAGAGCAGATGGGAGATTCATTTCACCAACATCCAAAGTTCACAGAGAAAAACATACAGATTCCTTCATGCTGTTTCTTTATTCTCTGAGTGATGCTGAATGGGATCAAAGGTTTGTTCTTGTTCTGTGGAACAACATAAACAGATTTTCTTTGTTTTAGATGAAACAATAATCGATAAAACGCCAGATAAAATCAAGTCTGAACAAGTCGTATCTCAGATCTGTGTAAATAAAAATATAAATCTTGTTTGACAAAATCTAAAAGAAAGGTTCAGACACTGTTATGATCCCTGCTTTAGCCCTATTCTTCTCCTTCTTCCTGTCTTTGTCATCTGTCTCTCTTGTATGTCTCTCACTCATCCTGTCTTCTCTCTCCCTGTTGTCTCTCTCTCATTGTCTTGTCCCTCTGGCTCCCTCTGTTTGTGTCTGTTGGTCTCTGCGTCTGTCTGTCTGTCTGTCTTCCTTGTCTCACTCACCTGCCTGCACTGTGCTGATTGCAATAATGTACATCAGCTGCAGTAATTAGTTATTGTGATTTTCTTCCTGAAGGTTTTGCAAATTTTCAGAAATTTGGGGAAATTTTTTTCCTGAATTTTTGGGTTTTTTTCAGACAAGGAAACAATATTTTTTGGTGCCCGTAAATGAGGACAACAGGAGGGTTAACCCAAAGTCAGAATTAGACTTTGTTTCTTGGAAAAGCTTTACAAACTGAAGATGTTTAGTTTTTAATGTCTGATATAAAGTGACATGAAGCTCAGATGTGTGGAGGGACAAAAATCCGTCTCCTAAATCAGCATTAAAACTGAGAGAAGGTCGTCAAATCTGGCAACCCAGTGGAGAAACGCAACGTCTGCGCAGGCGCACTGAGCTCAGATAACGGCGGCTTCTGGAAGCTTCTACAGAGAGACGGCGGGAGGAAAAGAAGGACTAGAACATGGAGCCGCTTTTTGGAGGAGAAACTAAGGAGGCTGAGGTGAGGAAGATGGTGTTTTATTCCAGGAAGGTTCAGTAAAGTTTGACTGAGACAACCTGGACTCATTCAGGAGGCTTTATGACGAGCTAGCTAGCTAACGGCTGGAAATAAGCGTTAGCTCCGTTAGCTAGGTTAGCATCCTGCCAGCTAACGTGTTTTCTGTGAACTGGACTGTGCAGCTGTTTGTGGAGCTGGATAAAGCCACATTCAGCTGGAATGGTAAGAAGTCAGACTTTACGTTGCCGCTACCGAATTAATAGGAAACACTCTACAGTAATTTATATTAGCAGTTTTATTACATTTAACTTAATGTTAACATTTAAGTTGTCCATGATAATTTGTATTATTATACATTACGAGGTCTTGTCTGTAATATTTTATATAGTCACCAGATTTTTTTTGAAAGATTTTTATGTTGTCTTTAGTTTAATCTGATAAATTGGTATTTAAACAATATTTCAGAGTTGTAACCTGTATATATAGCTTAAGCTTGGGGCAGTGTTGGCGCAACGGCCTACTGATCAGAAGATCAGAGGTTCAAGCCCCGATGCGGCCACTGTTGGGCCCTTGAGCAAAGCCCTTAACCCTTCCTGCTCCAGGGGCGCTGTACCGCGGCTGACCCGTCGCTCTCCCCCAATTGGGGAGAGATGCGAAAATCAGAATTTCCCTTCGTGGGATTAATAAGGGATAATAAAATAAATTGAAATAAAATAAAAATATGTTTGATAAGTGACCATCTACGTAAAATAAATGGATAAAACCGCATTCAGCTGGAAAGGTAAGAAGTCAGACTTTATTTTGATGCTACTGAATTAATAGGAAACACTCCACAGTCATTTATATTAGAAGGTTTACTACCTTTATTATAATCTTAACGTTAACATTGAAGTTGTCCATGTTAATTAGGGTTTGAGCACTGAATGGTGTGAAGACCTTATTGTAATGCAAGAAATTATTATTTTTCTCCTGACTTTTTAAATGCGTTTTTGAGGGCCCAAACATGTTTCAATTCGTGTGAAAATCTCCAGATGCACCAGAACTGGCAAAAATTTTTGTATTATTATACATTACATCGTGTTATTTTTAATATTTTCTATAGTCGGCTGAGTTTTTTGAAAGATTTTTATATTGTCTTTAGTTTAATCTGATAAATTGGTATTTAAATAACATATCAGGGTCGTACCCTGTGTATGTAACTTATGTTTGAGAAGTGAGTTGACTTGTTCATTAGTGATTAAGGGTCCAACCCGGTGACATTAAGTTGTTGTCATATAACTAAGCCATCTAATTATCTTCAGGTAGAATTTATCGAGGACTGAACACTCTGAAAAATAATATGAAAAGGAGATTTTTCTGACCAGTATTAAATAATGATTATTTTGTCATAGTATATATTTTTTAAATTGCATCTAGCCAGTGGTAAAAATGATAAAAGCCTGGTAACATAGATAGGATGGTTTCAAAAATAACAGTTCTAATAGGTTTCAGTGGTGACATTTTTGTCCACACGGTGTAGTATTTATGGATTATTGTAACTGAGGTTAATAGACAGACATTATTTTAAAAAAACAAGCATTAAAAGAACAAAAATTTCGTTATGGTCGCATGTTGATTAAGTTAGTAAAATTACTTTAAAGTTCTAAAAATAAGGAAGACATAACTTATTATTGTGGCATCTTGTCTTTGAATGTTTCAGTCAATATAAACATTAAAGAGCCTTCAAACACTGTTCAAACTATCAAATGATTTATTTTTGTTTGTAGGAGTTTTTGATATTTAGTAAAAATGGCATTAACACAGTCAGATTATCATTTAAGTAGTTCTAATTTTAGAAAACATACGGTGGAAACTTAAGTTCTTATTGTTTTCTTTTTATAATATTCAATACAGTTTGAACCATAACAAAAACTAGTATTTAATTTAATCCCTGCTTCTGTAGACTTTAAGTGCTTAATGTTAAATAAAGAGGAAAATCTTTAAACTGTTACAGGAAGGCAAGTCTGACTGTAACTATTGTCTCTGTGATGAGTTGATTCAATACAGAGTAATGAGCTGAAACTAACAAGTAAACTATGATAAGAAGGAAACTATATTGTCCTGAAGTGTCCCAAGAGTCCTGATCTTAATCCAACTTAATGCCTTTGGAAGATCTGAAACTAACAATTCAGAGAAGGAAGAAATCATTGTGCCACAAAGGCCTTAATTTGAAATATTTTTGTTGATGTAAAGAAAAACCCAAAATTCAAGAACCAGGTGACAGTTCAGAAAATAATGGGATGTAATCTGGTGAGGCTTTCAGACGTTCTGCACTGCTTTCAAAACATAAACGGGTCTTATAAATACAACAGAGAACATAAATAATTTAAAATAATATGTTCTGTCAACAGAAAAACATCTGTTCTCTCCAGTGTTAGATGCCAACTGGTTTTGGCACTTACAGATTTTTTGACAGCAGATGCAAACCTCTGAGATGAAATGTAAGCACGAGTAAAAGACTACAGCTGAAACAACTAATTTATTAAAGAAAACGGAAAAATATCACATACAACATTTCACCACAAACCTAAAATCATCAGTGCAAAACAGGTTGAGGGGAAGAGATGTGACCTCAGAACAGAAAGTGCTTTAGATGACTAACGCTGAGCAGCATTCAGCCTCATGTCATTTATTTGGAACACTGGGAGGCATTTTATGCACCAATTTGTACCTTTTTTGAAAAGATTTAAAATGAAATGAAGTAAAACACTAAATTTAGGCACAATAAAATTGCAATGTTTTAGAAAAATAAAGTTCTTCGTTAGTTTCATGCTTTTACTGTTGCGACAAACGTTTTAAATATTGACTGGAATGTGTCCAATAAATGTCTCCTGAAATCTACAACCAGGAGCTCATGGACACCAGTAACTAAGCCCAGCTTTGTTACTGACAGACACACAAATATCACAATAAATTAAAAAAAAAAAAGTTCACTGTACAGCTAGCAGTCTGTGCTGTACTAGAAAGAAAGTTTGTCAGTTTACACAGTTAGAACCAGCCTGTGTCCTGCAACAGCTTAATGAATTCTGGAAATTTAGCTCTGACTTTAAGTTTTGTTGTCCCTCAAAGAATTCTAGGCGTCCAATCAGGCCACCAATGTGAAAAATCTACATTTACAGTCTTCTGTTGGCTACAGGTACCAACTAGTCAACGCTTAAAAACATCACAACAGAATTTAATCCGTTAGTTCCTGGTGTCAATGGTGTAGACGTTTTCAGCACGTTGCTTCAGCTGAAGATATTCCTTCATTTTTATCTTCAAGTCTGCAAATACAGTGAAATATAATTAAACACCAAAACACACCGATCTAAAACAGACCTTTATTTATTCTCCTTCAGTGTTTCAAAATAAACCTTCACAGCAATGTAACCGTTTCATTTGATTTTCTTTTTATCTTCATTTCAGTGTCTTTTATGTCTTCTATGAATGTTGTTGAACTCAGAAAATTGGTTGTAACTTCATGTCAACAGTTTTCTCCTTTAACATGTTCTCTGAACTGGACTGTGCAGCTGTTTGTGGAGCTGAATGATGGATTTTAGGACACAGTCAACTGTTAGTTAACTGAAGTCACAGTAAACTTATTTAGACGTAGTTAGCTGTTAGTAGGTTTACAATGTGGAGGACTCAGGACAAACCTGGTGGAAGCATCTTTTTATGAACTCTGGTTAAAATAAATGGTTAAAGCCTTTTTATTTGAGAAGGTTAGAAGGTAGACTTTATTCTGACCCTAAATAAATGAATAGTGATGTGGAGAGTATTTATTTTTTAATGCACTGTTTTTTGTGTCTTTTTTAATTGTTTTTTGGAGTATTAGTAGTATTGTGGAGTCTTTACCTGAATATTTGACTTTGTCCAGTAAAAGTAAAAAGCCTTAGTATGTAAACTTGTTTAATAAATTCACGTGTGTTTCATTAATTACTGTTATCTTTAACAAGTGACTCGACTTCAGTATTAGTAGAAAAACAGAGCAGTTTGTCATTCATATCATCTTCCATTAGAGGTGAATTCCATTCAGAGATATTCAGTATTTAAATAATGATGTCAGTTCTCAGTGTGCTCATATTTCCTGATAACAGCTCCACAGTTGTTGACTCCTGCTAATGTTGTTGTGTACTTGTTGTGTTTTTAATGCCGTGTATTTCTTCGTTTCATGCTGTGAATAGTTCGTCTGTCAGTCACATCAGTAACACTGGTTGTGAATCCAGACAGTAGAAAGTATTTTCCAGAGAAAAGCCCATTGAACAGCTGTAGTTAGACGAACAGTGTGTAGCCGGATGGTTTCTCCCTCCTGGCCACTGTATGGCGCTGTTCCAATGCAATCACTGCTGTGACACCGCTCTGTTGCGTAGCGACGGCTGTGACGCTGGGAGACGGGTCGCTCCGCTCAGCGTGCCGTGGGTGCATCCGTGTCGGCGGGGTAAGCTAACGTTGTCCGCCTTGTGTTATCTGGTGTTTTAACTAGTCCCTGATCTTCTTGTGTGGTTGCTGCAGCATAACTGCTGTGGTTGTTGTTGAGTCTCCTCCGCCTGCTTGCTGTCATGCTGCGCCACGGCTAATCGGGCATGTATCGCTCTAATGGGGCAGGTGATCAATGAAGCGCAGGTGAACAGTCATCTAATGATAATTATGCTTGATCAATTGTTTACCTTCTATAGGCTGCAGCTAAGCGTGTGGCCTGTCGGACGCCACCGCTTCCCTGGACTGGCGGCTGTTTCGGCTCTCTGTTCAGCTCTCTTGTCGACTTGTTGTGTCGCCTCGTTCTCTCTGTGGCTCTTTGCTGCAGTACTAATTTTATTGCACTGCGCTTTTGGCGCTAAAGCCCTAGCATCATATTGTAAATGTGTTTTAACTATTGTTCTGTGGAGTGTGTGTGTGTGTGTTTTATGATTATGTGTATCGGTCTGGTCACCAGGCTTCTGTTTAGTTAGACTTACTAATAATTTGTTCCTTTTGTGCAGGTTCAACAAGCCTCGGCGGCAGTCCAATCCCTGGTGGTGGTTTCGCGAGTCCCTTTTTCGTTGGTGTGTCGTGTCACAGGTGTGAGATTATTTTTGGACCCCTTTTCTCTTTGATTTTTTAATTTTTTCCCGGCCGCCATGGTAAGCCGACCTACCCCTTTAATATTTAAGTTGAGGGCTTTTATTTTCCTATTTTAAACTGGTGGCCTTGACCCTTACTGATAATAATTAATATTGTAATTAAATAAAAATATTATTATTTTTTGGATCACGTCTCTCGCCCGAGTGATTGTGAACCTGTGTGTGCCTTGAGAGTGTTTAAATGATCCTTGGTTGATCATATTGAATAGAATGTCCCGGGGGTGAAATTCCCCTGGGTGACGTTGTGCAACATCCATCTAAATCCTAGCTGCTGCGTGTTTTATTCACGCACTTCAACACGCATTCTTCTCCTCATTCCTCACACCACATTCACAGTCAGTTTGCTGTGTGACAGGACTGTATATATGTAGATGTGTGTAGACTGATAATGAGGATGGGATCAGACCAGGCTGGACACACAATCATTTGGTGTAAGTGTTTCTCAGCAGAGACCAGTTTGTTGACTACATACACAATAGTTGTGTAGAAGTGAGACTGTGTGTGAGCTTTAATGTTTTCACTGAACATGAGACTGGTTGAGTTTTCTAGTTAAAGTGTGTTTTGTTGTGAGCAGCTGAGAGGTGAAGAAGAGGAGCTCCAGTCCCAGATGCCTCCTGAGGATGTTGTGAGTATGTCTCAGTGGATGTGTGTGTTGTTGAGGACAGTGAGGACAGTTCCCCTGTTCTACCACAGTGATGGACATGACTGGACAGCTGGCTGCATGGAGACAAAGAGGCTGCAGGAAGCAGGTTAGTTTGGAGCTCTCACCCTGAATCAGTGTCTCCTGAAGCTGGACCTCAGTGTGTGTGTGTGTGTGTGTGTGTGTGTGTGTGTGTGTGTGTGTGTGTGTGTGTGTGTGTGTGTGTGTGTGTGTGTGTGTGTGTGTGTGTGTGTGTGTGTGTGTGTGTGTGTGTGTGTGTGTGTGTGTGTGTGTGTGTGTGTGTGTGTGTGTGTGTGTGTGTGTGTGTGTGTTAGGGTTGATGAACAGCAGGCTGAGCTGTTAAAGTGGACAATGAACAGCTCTGGACGTCACGCTGCATTACAGCTGTTGTCCTTCGTAGTTCTGGTCGTCACTCTGTAAAGCTCAAGTCCATTTATCAAACCTGAATTTCTGGGTTGAGATTAGAGAGTTTGATGCCAATAATTAAATGAAAATGTGTTTGTCAAGTGGCAGTCCTAGTAGCTTCAGTAAAATAAAAACAGCTGGACTTTCCTCTCTTTCAAGATGCTTCTTCAGTTCTATAATTGTACTCCTGCACACACAAATACATACACACACATACCTAAGTACACACACATCCAAACTCTGATGCCTAGTCCATGTTAGTTGCTATCTAGATATACTCCATTGCCCTGCAGTGGTCTGTAATACAGCAGAAGAGGAAAAAGCAAAAGAGATGTGCTTGTTCCAGAGGCCAAATATAAAAGGGAAAAAAATGGCACAATGGTGTGAACAATTTTAAAAACAACAAATTGAAACCAAAGCTCCAGCATGAAAGCTTAATAACATAAAATGCAGGATTTCATGCCGTTATTGTAGTGGGAGAAATTTTTGTCTTTACAGTCGTGAGTGTACTTTTGTTACATGTGCACAGTGGATTTTCATTGTATCATGAGATGTGAGGTTGAAATTTGAAAATCTCCTTCATAAATGAATGTATGGCATATATATTAATGCTGTCAAAGTTACCAAGAAATCAGCAGTGAAGAAGACAAAAATGTCCTTGTGGTCGCATGAGGTTTGAACAGACTTCTGTCAGTGTTACTCACAGAACCTGACCATTGCTGGAAGTTCAAAGTAATTAACTCACAGTAACTCGACGCCATTTGAAATCAGATTTTTGTGTAATGGTTTCGTACATCAGCCTAGTTGGTCTGCATGTCTCAGCATGTAGAAAGTGGCTGCAGGCTGCATTCAGCTTTGAGCGTTACAGACTTTGCTTTAGTCTAATAGAGATGCACGTTGCTCATCTTTCCATGTAACTCGCTGTTTTGAGATCAGAATAGGTCACCTACGAGATTCATGCAAGTGTGAGGAGAAAAGGACGAGGAGTCTGCCAGATGTGAGGTAAGAGGAGTTTATTCAGCTCAGGCTCAGTCTGGAATGATGAGGAATAAAGAACAAAGATCAGTAATGTTAAATAATAGGCATCACAGTTGTGTATTGGTCAAGGTGATTTAGCTGAGTAGGGAGCTAATTGAAGTAAGCTTTGCATGTGTGTAGCCCACAGTTTATCTAAGGCAGGGGTGTGAAACACGTCCATGGGCAAAACCAGCCCACCAGAGGCTCCAGTCAGACCCACGGCTCCACCACTTCACAAAGGCAAAAAATTACAGAGAAGACATTTACTGCAAATTTCAACACAAGCAACTCTACTGGTTTTTTTAATTTGTCCACTGCACCGCCACAACTTTTGTGTATTTTTAATGTCCATGTTTTATACACTTACAAGGCAGGGGGATAACTTCACCTTCTTCTGTAATGGTTCCCACTTTAGTTTGTGTGGTGAGTGAGTTTAGGAGGTCAGGATTTTTACACAGATGTGGAAATGAATGTACAGTTAAAATAATTCTTAGATCTTGACAAGTTGTTTTGAGCATGAGGTACAATACTGTATTGTTCAGTTCCAGATACCTGTGATGAAATGTTTCATGCCTTTGTAGAAACTGTGATCTGGAAGTTGGAATGTGTAAATGATAAACTGAGGCTGAATGTTGATGAAAGTTTGCTTATTTTTGTTAAATTTCAGTTCATGATGTTTTGTAAAAAGATAGTTCATTAAATGTGAACACTTTGAGAATGTACTTTCTTGCACTAAAACAAAGGGGAAAATTTGGAATTGTGGTTATTTATCGGTTATTGTGCTGTGATTTTACTGGTTACTGGAGATCAAACTGGGCTGAATGTGGAACTTGGACTAAATTGAGTTTGACTCTCCTGGTCTAAGGTGACTCCAGAGAAATGTGAAAGTGTAAATGCAACAAGTATTTACATCTGCTGATATAAATAACGTGAACTTATGGAGTGTTAAACTAAATTTCTACAAATTAACGCTGATGCTGCTACACACATTCCCAGTCCTGCTGGGGAATCATTGGAAACAAAACGGTTATCCTTTGGATAATTTAAGCTTTTTCCTTTTGAGAATCATAAAGTTCTTTCTGGCACATCAATCTATAGAATGTTTTCACTTTAAATGCAGGAATAATCCCTAAAGTATATAAAAAACAGGACAACAGACAGTTTAGTCTAATAAAGAAAACAGGTTTTATTGTAGTGAGCCTATAAATTATAAGTGTGTGTTTATATGTATGACAGGAGTGTGAGTTAAGTGCCAATAATAGCAACTATGTCAATGAAGGACAAGTTCAGACCTGAATATTGCAGAGTCTGTGTGGAATCCTGTTGGCAGAGAAAAGAATAAGACAGTCCAAGTTTGAAGGAGAACTACTGAGGAGAGCTAATTGAATGTTTGTAGTAGAACATGAGGTTACTGATGAAAACTTCAGGACTACAGGATGTGATCCCTGCAAAGTGTCTGGAGAAACTGTTCCGAACTTTGTATGTTTTTGTTGTATCCTAATAAAGAGATGAGAAATAAATACTTTGGGTCAGTACATCTTTGCTAAAATAACAAATTTAATGGTGGCCAAAGAATGTAGCACAGTATTGTAGGTTTTCAAAATAAGACACATTACAAACAAATACGCATTTTAAATCTGAGCCGAGTCACTTTTAAGTCATTGCTTTAGAATTAGCTTTAGCTGCTGTGTTATGCACAATAGTAACTTGATCACAGTTGTTTTGTATGTGGTTGTGTCCCTGCATCTGTATACAAATTCAGTCATCAGGGGACAGAAACTAACAAAGCCATACATAGGATGCACTCAGGTTCAAATTCCCCTCAACAACGACTTGTAACACAATTTTTACAACTTCAGGTGCAACCAGAGTATTCAGATCAGTCCCATAAAGCAGAATATTAGTCATAAAATATACCGAACTCTGATCTCTGATTCTCTCCTGAAATAAGTACAACCAAACTTACCATATTAATCACTAGTAGTGTGTAGGTGTGTGTTTCACTGGTTTCTCGAATGCGTGCATAACGGGTGTGAATCCGAAATAACTTTTTTCTCTGATCTGCGTCTGAATGTTCTGCGTGTTCAGGCATGAACACGTTTGATTAGAAACGACAGCAGCGTAAAACTGTGCGTTTCCTCTGTGCGCGTCTCGCTAGTTTTTATGGAAGACTTCGCATGTGTTTGCAGCATAAATAACAACAATAATCAGCTGAGCAGCGTGTCGTCACAACTACCACTTCTGCACGATACTGGACACAAATGATGATGATTTGTTTTTCGGCAACATGAAAAAATACAAGAATTTTTACCAGATGACTTGAACAACTATTTGGAAAGAATAGTTATTCTAGAACGATGTTGTAGGGGAGCAACTAATGGAGTTGGGTAAAGTTGGCAAGATATTCACAGATTCGGACTTTCGGCATCAATAACTCATGAGATATACGTTGTAAAAACATAAACAATGCCTCTTTCAAATCGCTGTAAGCTAGACAATGTGCTACGAGGCCAGTTTTATCAAAAGTCGCTGTCTTTCAAGCTGCAGAAATAACATTGATGTCTATGAGCAGCTGGCTGTGCAACGAGTGAACAGGGACCGTCTGCAAATAGCAAAACCGCTGCAACAGCGAAGAGACACAAATATTCAATTACTTCACTTTTATACACTGTAGTGTCACCAAATTTACTGCAGCCATCAATTGTCTCCTGCTGGTCATACTACAACTCTTGGTTTGATATTAAATACAAAATCAGAATTTTAAGGAATTTTTGTAGTAAATAAAATTCACTTACTTTACTCTTAAACACTGCAGAAAAAATAAACGCCATCCAACCATCAAAAGGGTCCTACTGATCATACCTTCAGGTTTTTTCTTCCAAGTATTGTCTGTACAGTCCTTAACTTGGAAAATATTATTAGCTGTTTAACATTAGGGTTTAAATGAATCAGTTAAGGCTGCAGCCTCGTAAGAAAGCGTCTGACTGTCTTTCTTCCCAGTCGTCAGTACTTGAGGAGACAGTCTAAACAGTTTAGTTTGGTATATTGATG